>NC_057797.1:106065924-106255094 GCF_018294505.1 Triticum aestivum
GCGGGTGTCCAAATGTGTAAGGTTTTATGCCGGTTTGCGGGTAAAACCACTTGATCCAAGGGTGAATATATAAGGTTTTTATGGGTTAGGAGACTTAGTTATAGAGCTGAAGGACGGAACAAGATCGCCGCAATGTGGACTATATAGGAGACCAAACAAAACTTGACATGTTATAATTTTGCTGAAGGGACCAAATGTATATGGTTTTAGGTACTCTTTGATTCAAAGGAATCTTAAAGGATTCCGGTCGTTGGGATTTTTTTTTCCTATTCGGGTTGTTTGATTCATACTATTCATTTCTACTAGTTTTCATAGGAAAAGTTCCATCCACTTCAGCCTAATGTGAAAAATCCTCTGCTTTTCTATTAATGTGCTTTATTTACAAATCGTGTGAATCAAAGAGGCGTCCTTACAAGCGTGGAGACCAAGTTCCAACAGCGAGGGGCCAACATCATTGTTATTATCATTATTATTCCTGGTAAACATATGTGGCTACAAGTATTTCACACCCGTTTCCAACGAAAAGACAGGTTCTCCCTCAGAAAAAATTATAGTGAAAAGCATCTGCGGCTGCGGTTCTTCTATGGCCCGAGGACCATATAGAACTCCATCGTCCATCGTCACACTCACTCGGTGGCCACGTCCACCAGCACCACCACGCACGCACTGGCCATGGCACTGAAAATGAAGGCCGACGCGGCACCCAACAGGAGATGATCCTCTACTCATGTCTCCATTCAGAAGAAGCTTTATGCATGCGAACTACTCATTCTGTCACTCTCACATGAACTCTGCGGCTCATGCTCTCTCCATCTCCATCTCCATCCCCATCACACGCAAATGGATATAACCAGATCAAAGCACATCGACGCGTAAACAAATGCCGGGACGAAAGCGAGTCTGATCATCACTAGTAAGAAATGGTACACACGTGACGCTCGCGATTCCACGGCCGAGAGCCTCCGGCAAATCACCATACCCATGAGTCATATACTCCTCATAATATAGTCTGTGACGCACGCCGGTCACGAGTGGATTCCTACACTACATAGTTTAAACGGCAGTGCCACATCGCTGATGCATGATGGCTACCCAATCGTCCGCTGGCTTGGTCGGCGGCGCCCAAGCTGAACCAAACCAAAGTATATGTGCTTTTAAAGGAAAAGTTGGCTGGGGTAAGCTGGCCGGTCCGATCCTATCCGACGCCAACTCCGCCAGTATGATTATGAACGATCAATAATCGGAGCGGTCGCCGTCCCCTCGCGTAGGAGGGCACTTTGACGAGCAAAGAAAGAGAGAAGCTAGCTGGAGAAGGCAGGAACTGGCCGGTGGTGCCCAATAATTTGGGGCTTCCATCATCGGATGGCACCCAACCACCTTCCAGAGACCGGATAAAGCCCATCCTCGTCATGTGTTGTGTTGCGGCCCTTGTGGCTGGGTGGTGATGATCCTTGTTGTATAAATAGAGGGGCCTAGCTAGGCGAAATGGCATCCACTGCTGATCTGCGTAGCGTGTGCAGCTCCTGCTCTGTCTTCCACTCTTCCGTTCATCGTCTAGGTACATGTGCATGCCATTGCCAGGTTGCTTACTGGCCGTCTGGCCGGGTTCTTGTTTCTGCAATTCTGCTCTGTCTTTCTTGCTAGCTTGTTTGGCCACCGGCATGCTGATGCTAGCTCGATAATCTGGTTCGCTCCCGTTGTTTTATCTGCATCATTTCGCGAGTTCATAACCTCTGTCGGGGCAAGCTCTGTTCTTCGTTATGGTCATGCCTGTCTGGGCCTGATTCAACTGATACAAAGAAAAATACACCGACGGTTGCTACAACAGTTGTGAAGAAACTGGCATGCTCAAAAGAAAACACCATTTCCCTTTGCTAACGATTTTCTTTCGCCGCGGTTGCAGGCACTGTCCAGCCTGAGAAGATGGAGTCCTACGCCAACGGGGCCAAATTTGATTGCCTGCTGTTTGGTACGTCTACCTATAACTGACGGCTCTTCATTGCACTATATTTGGATCATGGAGTTCTCTGCCAGCACTTTGTTTCTGAGCTCTTCTTTGATTGTTTCTCGACGTGTTCAGACATGGATGACACCCTCTACCCACTGAGCTTAGGAATCAACTTAGCCTGCCGCAAGAACATCCAAGGTAGGTCGTACTACTAATAAACTTGCACCAATCCTCTGTTTTCATGCTACAGAATTCGTGTGCTCATATACTTGTAGTATCTACCAAATCGCAGACTACATGCTGAACAAGCTTCAGATCGAGGAGAGCCAGGTCCCCAAGATGTGCCTGGATCTGTACAGAGAATACGGAACCACAATGGCCGGTCTGAAAGTATGCCCCAATACACTTTGATTGCCATCTTTCTCCTTCCAGTTTCTATTAGCTTCGTATACACAGTCTTCAAACTAGAGATTATGCTTCTAAATTGTTTCATAATCCTATTACTGTGCCAGCTTATGGGCTACGATTTCGACTATGATGAGTTCCACGCCAGCGTGCACGGTAAGTTGCCATACGAGAAGCTGAAGCCGGACCCTGTCCTGAGGAGCCTGCTGCTTTCGATGCCACAGAGGAAAATCGTAAGCTCATCATTCCCTGCATCAAAATCCTTCTGATATTTCTTGCTGCATCAGAAAGGGGTCGGCGACAGTTAATTGCTGCATCTGTTTTCCAGCACCGAAAAATTGCTGCGGCAGTGACAGTTTCTTGTCCCACCCACTGCAGATATTCACCAACTCTGACGAGGCTCACGCGGCGACCGTCCTGGAGAAGATGGGGCTGGAGGGATGCTTCGAGGGGATCATATGCTTCGAGACCCTGAACCAGAAGAACCCAGGCGACACGAGCGCCGGCGATGGCTCCGGCAAGAGGGTCCTGTGCAAGCCGTCCCTGGAGTCCATGGAAGCCGTGGTGGAGATCGCCAAGCTCGACCCCAAGAAGACAGTAAGCAGCACGCAGCTCAACCATGGATTCCCTCGTCGGCTCTCATCACCGCACAACTGCAAAGCTGCGGCTGCAATGGCCGCCGCTCAGTTTACCAGCAGTAGCTGACGAAACTGCCTTTGGTGTGCAGGTGTTCTTCGACGACAGCCCGCGCAACATCGCCTCGGGGAAAGCGGCAGGCTTCCATACCGTCATCGTAAGCTCTCACAGTCGCTGCATTAATCCCCACGCCATTGGAGTATCTGTCAGAAGCTGAGCGAACAAACGGTCTGAAACGATTGTGCAGGTTGGGAGCTCGGCGCTCGTGGCCGGGGCGGACGTGGCGCTGGAGAGCATCCACAACATCAGGGAGGCGCTGCCGGAGCTCTGGGAGGCGGGCGGCGACCACGCCGTCGACATCCGGTCCGCCGCCGTCGCGGAGACCACGGTGCTCGCGTGAGCCGCCGGCGCTGCCTGCCGGATGATTAATATGCTTCGTCCGCCTTGTCTATATTAACAGGGGAAAAGGGGGAAGCGAACGGCTGAATCGAGGGAAAACCCGTATATGATGTGGTGTACTCGACCATGATCCATGGTGATGACTGATGAATGCGTAGGCGTTGCATGTACAGGTGTGCTACTTGTGAACTGATATGATCGGAACACCGTAATAATAAGCACCGTAAATCCGTAAAGATTTGCTCATTCAGATGGAAGCACTGGAAAAATTGCACGTGCCATCTGATATTTCTCTTTTTGTGAAAAAGATTCAGATATATTATACAAGTTCATTTTGTTGTACGAAGTACCTCAAACATAACCCAAGTTATATTGTAGAGGTTCGTTGTTGAGCAGCGGAGGCGCTGCGAGCCGCAGCTTTGTTGTGGCGGCAACGAACAAACTGCAATGACTAATTTCTGGGTCCGAAAGGGTATCAAAGCGAATCAAATGGGCTGCTCATTGACTTTGCGCGTTACTTTTAAAAAAAATGCAAATATGTTTATAATAAAATATATTTCTATTTCTAAACATGAAAATGTTCATGTATCTACGGGAAATGGCATCACCTGCTTTATAGATAAAGTATCAACCAGCACAAAGGAACCATACAAACACACCAATACCACTCGCATACCAACTATACAATAGAAGCTCACACCGGCGAACATGAAACTAAAAACATGAACAAAGCAAAGTTAAATGAAGCACTAAATCAAAGGAGCTCGCTTTATCCTAGCAATGAGCACATGCTTCCCGAAGCCTTCTGTGATCGGGGAAGGTCATTTAAAAACACTAGATCGGCCCATTTTTGTTGAAGAAAAAAAGTGTGCCACGGCATCACTGATCAATCAAGCCACCGCTCGCTTGGCACACTCCAATAGCTGAGCCCCAAAATGTAGGAAGATGCCATTAGCTTGAAGAAGGGGTCCAAATGACGGCACTTGCAAGGAATACGTCGTCGTCATCTCCGCCTCACCATGGTCAAGCACGACATTTACCGGCACCCCACTAGCCAAACCTCGAGCCCCTCGATGGCAACCAACAATCACACCAATTCACCTTGCTGTTGTTGTTGGGCTCGAATGGCCCGTGAAAGCCTAATAGATAGATAGATCTCGGGAGTTTCTCTCTCTCTCAAAAAAAAGATAGATAGATCTCGGGAGGGAATATTCCCTTATCTTGCGCTCTTTGTAGTAGTACCCCTCACGCATCCCTCCTCCAGCCCTGATAAAACGGGATCGCATTTTCTCTCGGAAAAATAAACTCCACACAGATCGGAAACCTCACCGCACGCCACAGCCTTCCCCGCCCGCCCCATCCGCCACCGTCGCCATGGGCAGAGGCCGAGGAGGCCGCAACCGCAAGCCCCGCAACTCCGCCACCTTCCGCCTCTGCCCGCGCCCCGGCGCCGCCGACCCCTCCGACCGCGTCCTCGTCCGCGTCGACGGCAACCAGTACCACGTCCCCGGCCTCGACGACGACGACGACGCCTGCTACTTCGAGGGCGCCTTAGGGGACGACGGCGCCGAGCCCTCGTCCTCCCCATCTGGGGCCGCCCTCCCCGACCACGTCCGCCGCGCGATCCTCGAGCTCGGCCTCCCCGACGACGGCTACAACTACCTCGCCCACATCCGCGAGATCCGCCCCTCATACTCCTCCACCGGGGGCGGGGGCTCGTCCGCCGTGTTCCTCCCCACCCGCCGCGCCGCGCGCTGCGGCCTCCCGCTGAGCGTCAAGGTCCTCCGATCTGTTTTTTTCCACTAGAGCATGCCGCGTAATTTCATCCTTAGCCTTCCAGGTGTCTAATCCTGCTATTGTTCTGTGCAGGCATACGACGCGCGTGGTGTTGATGTTGGTCTGGACAATGTCGCCGCAGCGGGAGCGCTGATTCCAGTGGAGGAGGCTATCGACCCGGATATCACCGACCTGCTTGAGGAGAGCGAGGTGCCACCGGAGACCTCGGAGGATGAGAATGAGGATGAGGAGAGCGAGGTGCCACCGGGGATCGTGGAAGATGACAATGAGGAGAGTGAGGGGCCATCGGAGACCTCGGAGAATGAGGATTCAGAGCTGGAGGACGATTTTGTTATCATTGCAAATCAGCCTGAGCAGGAAGACCAGATGGATCTTGAGGATGATTTTGTTATCCTTGCAAACCAGCCTGACGGCGAAGAGCAGATGGACATGATGGGCGGTAGGTTGGCGCGAGGCAGTTTCGCAGCTGCCTTATGGGCATGTTAAACTGGTGAGCTTGCTGCACCTAGCATTGTGTTTCTGGAAGGTGATCAATAATGTTGTAGTTCCTGCTATTAGCTGCAATTATACTAACTGACATCAGATATTACCATTTGTGCTTCCTGCCCTGAACATCAATATTGATGAACTGGGTGAGGTGAGGAACAGCTGTTAACACTACTAGGAGTTATGTTAGGAGCCTTTCATGAGGAAGTTCACTAAAGAATTTTGGCAAAGACTAATCAGACTATCTCATCAAGTTTATGGCTCAAATGGCCATGGTAAATAAGGGTTGGAGCGTGAAGATGTTCGGATAGAGTAGTCGCTGGTTGATTTGTAGGTTGAGGAGTAAATGGATGAAAGCATGTAGCGAGTGGGCTGATTGTAAGCAACAAATTACGGGCAGCTTATGCCAGACGTTTAACCCAACTAGTAATTGTGTGCGCGAAATGCACGTTAACATGAGGCAAAGATGTTAATTGTATTGCACATTAATATTAGGCAAAATATACTTAAATTGCATGTTAATAGGTGCTAGGCTATAATTACTTTATTAATGCTGATATTTATACTATTAAGCATGATATTAATTAGTTGTGCTAAACACCATAGCGACGTAGACTGTTGGATAATTGCGGTTGAATGGGTGAGATTTTGTTGGATCTCCACAACTAGCTCTTTTTATATTGGTATATAGATATTTGCACATGAGCTTCCTTTTTTTTTATAATGTTCTGCTGCGGCTTAAACAAACATCCTTCCAAGTTTCCAATCAACATCATGAACAATTCATGCACTTCACTATTACCCTTTTGGGCTTCAAAGTCTTAATTTTTGTTTTGTAAACTATTGATGACCTGTCGACACAAATTTCTGCATCTTTGATACTGTTTCCCCACTGCCCTTTCAAGTAGCATACACTGTCTTATTTTCTCCCTGTTTGTTAACCAAAACGTCATGTTTCAAGCTGACTTATTTTCCACTCTCCAAATGACAGCTTGCTTTGGGAAAGAATGATGCGGTGAAGATGGCCGTGATAACCAAGGCTCAGAAAGCTTTTAGGGGTCCGTCCTTGTCGGCGCACCTTGTGTGCTGATTATTTATCTTATATATATTGTGTTGATAGTGAACTGTTTGTCATAGCAATTCGATTGTCAGTAGGAATAATATTGAACATTTGTGCCAAATGTTGCACGCACTAAGTTAGGTTTCCTTAGTAGATAAAAGTTATGGGTGATGTACGATATTCATCTTCTACTGTACCGCTCTCCCAAGATTATGTTTCAAAACTCGTAATTCAGGATGTACAAAGTTATCGTTGTCTCATTGTGCTATGCTTGAAGTTTTTTCAGTTTGTGTTGGTGCATGAATGCTCTTACTGTTGAATATTGAAGATACTTGCCACCTTGAAGAGCGAAAAGAATCCAAGGCCCTGTGACGAGAACAACGGTGTAGTTTTAGATGAGTGGTTCTTTTGAAAATCTCAATTGGCACTTTGGATTGATCAAATACTGACACTGATGTGAACAGCGAATTCTTTGACAACGAACGCCCCCTCCCTCCCTCTTGCTCTCCCTCATTTTGTCGTCGCAAAGTTAAACATTGCCCCTCCCCCGAGCTGGTGACCCAGGAGGAACCCTAGCCGCTAGCACTATCAGCCCTTCCCATCGGCCCTTTGGGGTGGGGCTCAACGCCCTTAGAGCATTACTAATAGAATCCTCAAACCTTCACTAGCGTTTTAAGGGTTCAAAAATAATTTTTTTTGTGCATTTTTACGGGTTGAAAAACAGGGGCAAAGATTAGAACTGTCAGGACCCCGACTCAATGTCACATCGATCTAGCCTGTAACACCTCATATCACTTTGCAGCCTCACGCACGGTATTCCCACGGGTGTCGCCTTACCTTTGCCCGGGACCGTTTGCGCCTTTTGGCTCACGTATATGATGATGTCGCTAGCATCCATATGATAAGGAGCCCGGGCTGACATGACTAGTCGTAAATCCAAAGTGGCACAGACTTACAGGGACAGGCATCCATGACCCAGCATCGAACGTGTCGGTCATCAGCAAGTGGGTCCGGGCTGTAGCACTGGGCTAGCAGGACTCCGGTAAACCGGGCTGTAGCGGGCTAACAGGGCTCCGGTACTCAATGCGTGACATTTCCCCGAAGGGACAGACACAGGAACGAAGAAGGACACATGCCGGCCAGCCTAAGTGTTCCGGAGCAGTAGCAAGCTACCATGGCTCAATGGAAACACTAGGAGACATTTCCCGATAAGAGAGGCTACTAAAGATAAACAACTAGATAGTCAGATCCCACACATACCAAGCATTTCAATCATACACACAATATGCTCGATATGTGCAAATACAACAAGTCATCACAACATGACTCTACGACACAAGTACTTTATTTAAAGGCTCAGAGAGCCATACATAACATACATACAAGTATGGGTCACACGACCCACATTCAAGTCATACAATCATACAAACCAGCAGCGGAAGTAACTTGTCTGAGTACAGACAACTAGTAAAATAAAAGAGGCTTGGAAAGCCTAGCTATACTACGTGGACCTTCACAAGCTCAGGATTACCACCTGGGCCTTAGTCTACTTGTCGATGTCAACGTCTACGAAGAACCCATCAGAAGGGGTTGCAGCGCCTTCTGTAAAATGTAAATTATAGCAACATGAGTACAAAGGTACCCAGCAAGACTTACGTCAGATCCTACATACATGCACATTATCAAGAAGGGTTGGTGGAGTTATTGCAGCAAGCCAGCTTTGACTCTTGGCTAAGCTATCCTACGAGACTCCAACTTGAAATGGTTTTGCGCACACGAGTCCACTACTCACCACTTCAATACACCACCGAGGATTCACCTCCGTCATCCTACGGAAGAGCCATCCTCGGCACTCACGCTTATCTTGAGATTTTTAGTAGTATCCATTCACTTGTCTATGAACTGTATAGGCAACCAAGTAGTCCTTTACCGCGGACGCGGCTATTCGAATAGATCATGTTAACCCTGCAGGGGTGTACTTCTTCATACATGTTTCCACCACTTAGCGTCTGCACACGACATGTGCTCGGCAGACTTCAAGCGAAAGCCGACGTGGGTGTAGACCACGACCTACCTAAACACCTAAGTCTCTAGTCCAGGTTTATCGCCTATCCAGGTTCCATCCGCAAGGAGTCCGGCCAAGGTTTCCCATACGGCCCCGAACGATGTGTACAGGGTTCCCGAGATACCTAACGGGTATTCGGTACACCGTGCCACGTACCTACCGCATCACAGCCCACCCCGCAGTCAGCGCTGTCCACGGCCTCCAGTAAGCTACAAACACCAGAAACTACTTGCAACTCCTGGACAGAGGACTAGGGTGAATAAGAAGTCGAGCGGGGTCATATTTCAGGGCCCAATGCATGGTAGTAGCTGAATCTTAAATCACGCATACAGATCTCAGTTCTTAAGGTCGGCTTCAATGAAACAACCCACCATGTACTCCTACATGGCCTCTCATCGATACCTTTACCAAATCATGTTCACCACATCACTCTCATTACCGACATGATCATTTCACTCTAGCCCATCACCCAGATGAACCAGACCTGACACGACTCTAAGCATAGCAGGCATAGCAAGGTAGGAACAACACATACATATGGCTCAATCAATTCCTACACATGCTAGTGGGTTTCATCTAATTACTGTGGCAATGACAGGTCATGCAGAGGAAATGGGTTCGACTACCGTAGCACACAGCAGTTTGAAACGCGTTGTCTTAATGCAGTAAAAAAAGAGCAAGAGCGAGAACATGGGATTGTATCGATATGATCAAATGGTTGGTTGCTTGCCTGATGGATCGATGCACGGATACGGTTCTTCGCTAGGGTAATCACGGTACTCCTCGGAGGCAGAACCTGCCGCAAAGAACACCGATACACAACCATCACCAAACAATGTGCGACAATATGATGCATGCATGAAACATGTCAATATGAGTGTGTTGGGCTAATGCAACTAAAACCAGATGGGTTTGAACCAATTTGAACCAAAGATTCAAATTTCAAACTCATAAATGGCCCTTTAAAGTGTTTTATCTTGTTCTGTACTAAACCTCAAGTTAGTTTGTTTAAACATGCATGAAACTAGTACAGATGGATAGATTGGAATTTTCTAATCATTTTTCATATATAATTTGTTTGATTTGGAGTTACGGTTGAATTTATATGAATTTTTGAAGTTTGCAACAATTTCTGGAATTTATAAATCATTTTAGATTTATTTTAATTTCAGAAAAGGTTTACTGCGTCAGCATGAGGTCATGCTGACCTCAGCAAGTCAACAGACCCGGTCCAGGTCAAACTGACCAGTGGGTCCAGGGTGTCAGTGGATAATTAACTAATTTAATTTAGTTTAAACTAATCTGGGTAATTAGCAGAAGGGGGCCCCACCTGTCATTGACTCAACAGAGTCAACCAGGGCCCACCCGTGGTCAAAGTCAAAATGGCTGCACCGGCGTTTAGCCGCCGGCGAGCCCGACGCGGCGACGGAAGTGGTTTTGGCCGTTCCGGCCACCAAATGGGGCGCGGAAGGCATCTACGTGGAGCTGGGGACGAGCCGCGGCTCTTGGTGGAGTCAGTTGGGGTCGGGGTGGCCGGAGTTGGCGCCGGCGACGACCTAGGCGGTCACCGGAGTTCGGGTGAAGGCGAACTCGGGGCTAGGGTGCGCGGTGAGGTGCGGGGAGTGCACGGTTGGACTCAACGCAATGTGGTGAGTGCGTTGGACAACACGGCGAACTCGGGCGAGGTCGGTGCGGTGGACTCGGGCCCCACGAGCACGCGGGGCTCGGTTAGCTCGACGAAGTGGACGGCGGCGGAGCTCCTGGACACCACGAGACGAAGCACGGGCGGCGGGGAGCGCGGCTACGGCGTAGGCACGGCGGCGGTGGCGTCGGCCACGGCGTGGGAGAGCGAGGGAGAGGAGCTGGAGAGGAGAGGAGGTGTCTGGGGGGTTCGGGAGAGCGAGGGGGAGCGATCCACGTCGTTAGCCGGGCGAGTGGAGCGGCGAGGCGGCGAGCAGGTGCGTGGCACCCATGCGGTGCTCGCCGTCGAGCACCTGCCTGCCTGCCTGGCCGAGCAAGCAGCTCGCTGGTGCGGCGCTGGGCTGGGCCGGCAGGTGGGCCGGGTTGCAGGCGCCAGGTAAGTCCTTCCTTTCTGTTTTTTTGTTTTTTATTTATTCTGTAAGTTTGTTGAATTATTAAAAATACTTAGGCAACTCCTAAAATCACCAAACTGCTCCTTATCCATAGTTGGATTATTTCCAACATGAAACATTTCAGTTTAGGAATATTTGAGCATTTGAAATATTTTATATAATTTTAAATGCCCAAATTCAAATACTTATCATTTAATTCAAAGATCCTAAGATGACCTAGAAAATTGTGCAACACTTTTGGCAGAGGTTCTGAACCAAGACAAAAATGATGGATATTTTAGAAGGGCATTTCAGGTTCATTAAAAAAGTTTTTAGTAAACCCTAGTTGGTTTCAGAGGGGGCCGGGGGTTCTGACATCCCCATTTCAGGTTTCTGTTGAAAGAATAAACATGATGCAACACTCTAATGCATGAACTAGCTAGGGTGTGACAACTCACCCCCACTCAAAAGAATCTCGTCCCGAGATTTGGGTTCCTCCGGAAAAAAGGCGGGATACTCGAGTCGAAGACGATCCTCCCTTTCCCAAGTTGCTTCATTCTCAGAATGGTGCGACCATTGAACCTTGAGAAACTTGGTATTATGACGTCGAATGGTACGCTCAGCTTGATCGAGGATACGAACGGGGTACTCTCGATACGTGAGATTATCTTGGAGATCAAGCGTTTCGTGGTCTACTCCATGGATAGGATCCGAGAAGCAATGCCTGAGTTGAGAAACGTGGAAGACATCATGGACTCTGGAGAGATGCGGAGGTAGTTCCAATTGGTAGGCAACTTCTCCTCGTTTTGCGAGAATGCGAAAGGGTCCAATGTAACGAGGAGCCAATTTGCCCTTGATACCGAAGCGATGGGTTCCCTTCAGAGGAGTAACCCGAAGGTAAGCCTTCTCGTCAACCTCAAAAGTCACAGCCTTATGTTTTCGGTCGTATTGACTCTTTTGACGAGATTGGGTTGTTTTCAACTTTTCACGAACAATGCGAACTTGCTCTTCCGCTTCCTGGATCATGTCCGGGCCAAAGAATTGTCTTTCCCCGGTCTCTGACCAGTTAAGAGGCGTTCGACACCTTCGTCCATAGAGAACTTCAAAAGGGGCTTTACCCAAGCTAGATTGATAGCTGTTGTTATAAGCGAATTCGGCAAATGGAAGGCACTTCTCCCAATCCATTCCAAATGAGATAACAGAGGCTCGAAGCATGTCTTCTAGAATCTGGTTGACGCGTTCCACTTGACCACTTGATTGAGGGTGGAAAGCGGTACTAAAAGAAAGGCGGGTGCCCATAGCATTTTGGAAACTTTCCCAAAATCGAGAGGTGAAAAGACTTCCTCGATCCGAGTTAATTTCCAAAGGAACACCATGGAGAGACACTATTCGGGAGATGTACAAGTCTGCTAACTGATTAGCAGTTATACTCTCACGAACAGGTAAGAAATGGGCCACTTTGGAAAGACGGTCGATAACGACGAAGATAGCGTTATTCCCTCTCTTGGTCCTGGGAAAACCGGTAATGAAGTCCATACCAATTTTATCCCATTTCCATTCAGGAATAGCTAGGGGTTGAAGGGTGCCAGCAGGCCGTTGATGCTCTGCTTTTACACGACGGCAGACGTCGCAATTAGCGATATACTGAGCAATTTCTCTCTTCATCCTAATCCACCAGAACCTCTGGCGTAGGTCCTGATACATCTTGGTACTACCGGGATGAATGGTGAGAGGAGATTCATGAGCCTCCTTAAGGATCATCTGCCGTAGATGAGGGTTCTTGGGAACCACTAAACGGTTCTCAAAGTACACAACACCATGATCACTTGTGGAGAAACATCTAGCACCTCCGCTAGCAATGTTCTTCTTGATCTTAGATATTCCCTTATCTCGCTTTTGGGCAGCGATGATTTGATCCGTAAGAGTAGGTTTCGCCACCAAGGTGGAAAGAAATCCTTGAGGAACAATGTGAAGGTTAAGCTTCCGAAATTCCTCATGGAGAAGCGGTTGACTTTGTTGTAACATCAGGTTGTTACAATAAGATTTACGACTTAGCGCATCAGCCATGACGTTGGCTTTCCCTGGGGTGTAAGTTATTCCTAAGTCGAAATCTGTGATCAACTCGACCCAACGTCTTTGCCTGAGATTTAAATCCGGTTGGGTGAATATATACTTCAGACTTTGGTGATCAGTGTAGATTTTGCAACGATTACCGAGAAGGTAATGTCGCCATGTTTTGAGTGCATGGACTACAGCTGCAAGCTCTAGATCATGAGTGGGGTAGTTTTCCTCATGTGGGTGTAATTGACGTGAAGCATAAGCAATTACGTGTCGATCTTGCATGAGAATACAGCCTAGTCCTTGTCGCGAGGCGTCGCAGTAGATAACAAAATCCTTGGAAAAATCCGGTGGTACCAGTACGGGAGCAGAGGTTAAACGTCTTTTTAGTTCCTGGAAACTGTGCTCACATTGTGGAGTCCACTCGAACTTTTTATCTTTCTTGAGGAGTTCAGTTAGAGGTTTGGCAACTTTGGAGAAATTCTCGACAAAGCGACGGCAATAGCTCGCTAGGCCAAGGAAACTCCGAACTTGCTTGACCGATTCAGGTGGAGTCCAATTAAGGACGGCTTGAACTCGCTCAGGGTTAACGGCAATGCCTTTACCAGAAATTACATGTCCAAGATAGGTCACTTCTCACAACCAGAATTCACATTTAGAAAATTTGGCATAAAGGCGATGCTCTCGAAGTTTCTTCAACACTAGCCTTAGGTGTTCAGCATGTTCTTCCTCGTTCTTGGAGTAGATGAGTATATCATCGAGGTAAACCACAACGAATTTATCCAAATACTCCATGAAGATTGAGTTCATCAACCGAGAGAAGGTGGCTGGAGCGTTGGTTAAACCGAAGGACATGACGGTGTACTCGTATTGGCCATAACGAGTAACAAAGGCCGTTTTCGGAATGTCCCCGTTTCTGATTTTGATTTGATGGTAGCCCAACCTCAAATCCATTTTAGAGAAGATAGAGGATCCAGCGAGCTGATCATACAGGTCGTTGATCCTGGGGAGCGGATACTTGTTCTTAATTGTGACCAAGTTGACAGGTCGATAATCTACAACCATCCGGTCCGTACCATTCTTCTTCTTGACGAAGAGGACGGGGCAAGCCCAAGGAGATGAACTAGGTCGGATGAAACCCTTTTTCAAGGACTCATCGAGTTGTTTCTTAAGCTCGGCTAGTTCAAAAGGTGCCATCTTGTAGGGTCTTCTGGAAATCGGGACAGTTCCTGGAATGAGATCTATCACGAATTCGACATCTCTGTCAGGTGGAACACCTGGCAATTCCTCTGGGAAGACATCCATAAAGTCACGGACTATCGGAACATCCTCAAGGTCTGGCAAAGGGCTGGCGTTAAGAGAATATAACTGTCGCTTGGCTAATCGGGTCAAGACATTGACTATCTTCCCCGAAGGATGGGTGAGTTGAACAGTCCTAGAGAAGCAATCAATTTTGGCATGATGGGCTGACATCCAGTCCATACCCAAGATGATATTAATATCCGAAGATTTGAGGGCTATCAAAGATGCGAGAAAAACAAGTTTGTCGACTTGAATTTCATTTCCATGGCTTACTCTAGAAGTTTGCCATTTGGATCCCGGAGTTTGAATTACCATAGAGGTGGGCATCTCACAGAATGTAGTGTTATGCAGACGAGCATAGCTCTCGGATATAAATGAATGAGATGCTCCTGTATCGAAAAGAACATATGTCGGGTGGCAATTAACAAGGAGCGTACCGAGAACGACGTTGGGATCTTCTTGAGCCTCTTCCGCAGAAACACAATTAACATGGCCACGAGCAGTGGTGGTCGGCTTGGCGTAGAACACTTTCCCTGTCGGCTTGCCGCGGCCAACAGTTTTTGCTGTCTGGTTGGGGTTGGTTTGGGGACACTCGCGCATATAGTGGCCTGATTCCCCACACTTGAAACAAGTCACGGAACTGGTACGTGGAGGAGCATTGTTGGTTGGACCACCATAGGGCTTGACTGGTGCATATGGCTGAGCTGGGCGAGGCGCCTGGAAGGATGGCCTCGGTGTGAACCTGGGTGGCAGGGCAGTGTTAGGCACCCACACGCGGCGCTTCTGAGGACCAGCACCGGATGAGGAACCCAAGTCACGGCCATGCTTGCGTGTTGCTTCATAATCAGTCTGACCAGTCTCATCACTGATGGCCTTGTTAACAAGCTTCTGAAAAGATGTGCACTCATGCAGACGGAGGTCGCGGCGAAGCTCAGGACTAAGTCCCTTACGGAACCTTGCCTGCTTCTTGGCATCAGTAGAAACTTCCTCCGTTGCATAACGGGCAAGGTTACCAAACTCCCTGCTGTAAGCGTCAATAGAGAGTCGACCTTGAGTGAAACTACAGAACTCCTCACGTTTACGGTCCATGAGACCCTCCGGAATGTGATGTTCACGGAAAGCCTCGCTGAATTCAGCCCAAGTAGTGACATGGTCCGCTGGGCGCATAGCTCCATAATTCTCCCACCATAGACTGGCGGGGCCTTCAAGATGATATGCAGCAAAGGTGACCTTGTCAGCCTCAGCTACTAGCGCAGAACGCAGTTTGTGAGAAATACTGCGAAGCCAGTCATCAGTGTCGAGAGGCTCGACGGAGTGGTGGAACGTGGGTGGATGTAACTTGATGAAATCACTGAGTGACACCAAGTTAGTCCTCTGATGGTGTGATGTGTTCTGTTCAATACGCTCCAACAAACGGTTGGTCTCCCGCTTGTTTCTCTCAGCCTCTAGCATAACTTCTGCCAGAGAGGGAGGGTGAGGCAGATTTGTATCCCCAACTCTGCTGCCTTCGGCCTGCTCTAGGGGAGCAGGGTTGTTGCGGGTGTTGACCATCCTAGGAAAAACAAGACAATGGTTTAGTCCAAAATGACAAGATTCCGACATAGAATGTAGAATGTAATGGACAACTCAGAATGCAAGATGATCATCCGTATGACATGGTAGATACAGAAACTACTTCTTTTATTCCATCGTCATACACACCATACGAGGTTTAGTACAAGACCAACAAGTACTACTACGGTGAAAAGAGGATTACAGCTCATCGGAGGCATCCCAAGCTCCTATACATTATTTTTCCTACACCCCCGGAATTACTACACGCTAAGTCATATTCCACAAGTCACGCAGGACGGTGGAAATACAACTATTACAATACCTAGTGGATCTACTACTATCTCAGTCATCTCCGTAGTAGTTCTCATAGAAGTCTCCTCCATAGCCTGGAAGTTCAACGTGAGCATCCGGAAACAAACGGTCCTGAGGAGCCTGTGGACCAAAAGGGCTAGGGTGAGGTCTTGGACCAACAAATGGTTGCCGGCGAGGACCACGAGGTGGGGTGATGCCTCCCACATCACGCCAATCCATCATGTCCGGCAGAGCAGACCTAACAGGATACAGATCTCTCATATCCATGCATCCAGCTTGCACAGCCGGTGCAAACCGAGTCAAGGTGGCCCAATGATCGGCGCAGGTGTTGAAAAGCTCCATTCTCAAGGCCCGATTCTCTCGGTCCTTGTCTTCGAGCAACTCAGCAGTGGTGCGAGTTAGTGAGTCCTCCTTACTGGGGTCAGCATAGATAGCCCGGAGATAACCGTGCGCTCCAGGAAGTGAAGTTGGCATATACCGAAAGTCGGTGTTGCGAAGCAGGCCAGTCCTGACTCGCATGATGGTCATCATAGAATAAGCCGCATCTTGCACAGCCATCTCAATAGTAACACCGAGCCCATAGGAACAGTGAAGAGCCTCAGTAGAACCAGGATAAGAGGGAAATATCCGGACCGTGCAAAGATATTGGCTTTGGTTAAAATCTCGAAACTGCTCTTCGACCGTGTATTCGGGATACCAACGGTAACCCGTCTCGATCATCACTCGGACTAACATGGCCGTATGACCGGTCACACCAATGCATCGGGTCAGGCGAACCACTTGATTTTGGTCGTGAGTGGCCATCTGAAAGCACAACCATAATGCAAAGGCATTAGAATTTCTAGCAAAATTTCGACAGCATAACGGCTATAAATGCTCAAGAAGGGTTTGAGACATTTATCAAAAAAATTGCATAGACACTCAACAATATCATATCAAGGTTCTGGGTCCAACTTATCAGCATAACAAGGTAGTAGAACTGAACTAGGCTTGTAGTCATCAAACCTATAAGGTACTACTGATTAGTAACACGTGAACCTGATAGAGAGAGAAGATCCTAATCCTTAATCCCCGGTAGAAGAATGGACTGACTCAGATCAGAATGCCATGAGGTAAAGAAGTAAAAAGAGCCTTACGTACCATCCCACAATCAATTCCCCTACATATAACTAAAGCATTTCTAGACTCAACATCGACCAGTTTGGCTTGGAGAACCTACAGGCAGTCCGGCTCTGATGCCAACGCTGTCAGGACCCCGACTCAATGTCACATCGATCTAGCCTGTAACACCTCATATCACTTTGCGGCCTCACGCACGGTATTCCCACGGGTGTCGCCTTACCTTTGCCCGGGGCCATTTGCGCCTTTTGGCTCATGTATATGATGATGTCGCTAGCATCCATATGATAAGGAGCCCGGGCTGACATGACTAGTCGTAAACCCAAAGTGGCACAGACTTACAGGGACAGGCATCCATGACCCAACATCGAACGTGTCGGTCATCAACAAGTGGGTCCGGGCTGTAGCACTGGGCTAGCAGGACTCCGGTAAACCGGGCTGTAGCGGGCTAACAGGGCTCCGGTACTCAATGCGTGACATTTCCCCGAAGGGACAGACACAAGAACGAAGAAGGACACATGCCGGCCAGCCTAAGTGTTTCGGAGCAGTAGCAAGCTACCATGGCTCAATGGAAACACTAGGAGACATTTCCAGGTAAGAGAGGCTACTAAAGATAAACAACTAGATAGTCAGATCCCACACATACCAAGCATTTCAATCATACACACAATATGCTCGATATGTGCAAATACAACAAGGCATCACAACATGACTCTACGACACAAGTACTTTATTTAAAGGCTCAGAGAGCCATACATAACATACATACAAGTACGGGTCACACGACCCACATTCAAGTCATACAATCTTACAAACCAGCAGCGGAAGTAACTTGTCTGAGTACAGACAACTAGTAAAATAAAAGAGGCTTGGAAAGCCTAGCTATACTACGTGGACCTTCACAAGCTCAGGATTACCACCTGGGCCTTAGTCTACTCGTCGATGTCAACGTCTACGAAGAACCCATCAGAAGGGGTTGCAGTGCCTTCTGTAAAATGTAAATTATAGCAACATGAGTACAAAGGTACCCAGCAAGACTTACGTCAGATCCTACATACATGCACATTATCAAGAAGGGTTGGTGGAGTTATTGCAGCAAGCCAGCTTTGACTCTTGGCTAAGCTATCCTACGAGACTCCAACTTGAAATGGTTTTGCGCACACGAGTCCACTACTCACCACTTCAATACACCACCGAGGATTCACCTCCGTCATCCTACGGAAGAGCCATCCTCGGCACTCACGCTTATCTTGAGATTTTTAGTAGTATCCATTCACTTGTCTATGAACTGTATAGGCAACCAAGTAGTCCTTTACCGCGGACGCGGCTATTAAAATAGATCATGTTAACCCTGCAGGGGTGTACTTCTTCATACATGTTTCCACCACTTAGCGTCTGCACACGACATGTGCTCGGCAGACTTCAAGCGAAAGCCGACGTGGGTGTAGACCACGACCTACCTAAACACCTAAGTCTCTAGTCCAGGTTTATCGCCTATCCAGGTTCCATCCGCAAGGAGTCCGGCCAAGGTTTCCCATACGGCCCCGAACGATGTGTACAGGGTTCCCGAGATACCTAACGGGTATTCGGTACACCGTGCCACGTACCTACCGCATCACAGCCCACCCCGCAGTCAGCGCTGTCCACGGCCTCCAGTAAGCTACAAACACCAGAAACTACTTGCAACTCCTGGACAGAGGACTAGGGTGAATAAGAAGTCGAGCGGGGTCATATTTCAGGGCCCAATGCATGGTAGTAGCTGAATCTTAAATCACGCATACAGATCTCAGTTCTTAAGGTCGGCTTCAATGAAACAACCCACCATGTACTCCTACATGGCCTCTCATCGATACCTTTACCAAATCGTGTTCACCACATCACTCTCATTACCGACATGATCATTTCACTCTAGCCCATCACCCAGATGAACCAGACCTGACACGACTCTAAGCATAGCAGGCATAGCAAGGTAGGAACAACACATACATATGGCTCAATCAATTCCTACACATGCTAGTGGGTTTCATCTAATTACTGTGGCAATGACAGGTCATGCAGAGGAAATGGGTTCGACTACCGTAGCACACAGCAGTTTGAAACGCGTTGTCTTAATGCAGTAAAAAAAGAGCAAGAGCGAGAACATGGGATTGTATCGATATGATCAAATGGTTGGTTGCTTGCCTGATGGATCGATGCACGGATACGGTTCTTCGCTAGGGTAATCACGGTACTCCTCGGAGGCAGAACCTGCCGCAAAGAACACCGATACACAACCATCACCAAACAATGTGCGACAAATATGATGCATGCATGAAACATGGCAATATGAGTGTGTTGGGCTAATGCAACTAAAACCAGATGGGTTTGAACCAATTTGAACCAAAGATTCAAATTTCAAACTCATAAATGGCCCTTTAAAGTGTTTTATCTTGTTCTGTACTAAACCTCAAGTTAGTTTGTTTAAACATGCATGAAACTAGTACAGATGGATAGATTGGATTTTTCTAATCATTTTTCATATATAATTTGTTTGATTTGGAGTTACGATTGAATTTATATGAATTTTTGAAGTTTGCAACAATTTCTGGAATTTATAGATCATTTTAGATTTATTTTAATTTCAGAAAAGGTTTACTGCGTCAGCATGAGGTCATGCTGACCTCAGCAAGTCAACAGACCCGGTCCAGGTCAAACTGACCAGTGGGTCCAGGGTGTCAGTGGATAATTAACTAATTTAATTTAGTTTAAACTAATCTGGGTAATTAGCAGAAGAGGGCCCCACCTGTCATTGACTCAACAGAGTCAACCAGGGCCCACCCGTGGTCAAAGTCAAAATGGCTGCACCGGCGTTTAGCCGCCGGCGAGCCCGACGCGGCGGCGGAAGTGGTTTTGGCCGTTCCGGCCACCAAATGGGGCGTGGAAGGCATCTACGTGGAGCTGGGGATGAGTCGCGGCTCTTGGTGGAGTCAGTTGGGGTCGGGGTGGCCGGAGTTGGCGCCGGCGACGACCTAGGCGGTCATCAGAGTTCGGGTGAAGGCGAACTCGGGGCTAGGGTGCGCGGTGAGGTGCGGGGAGTGCACGGTTGGACTCAACGCAATGTGGTGAGTGCGTTGGACACCGTGAGTTGGCCGGAGGATGGCCGGGAGCACGTCGGCGACGAGATCCACGGCGGTGCGTGCGGGTGATCTTAGTGCGGTGGCTACACGGCTCGGGGCGAGAGAGGAAGGGTAGGAGGGGTGGCTAGGCTCACAGAGCACCCGTAGAGGCCACCGGCGGGGTCGGGAATGAGCTGATGCGGCGACGGCGTTAAAGGGGATTTCCGACGACGGCGAACTCGGGCCCCACGAGCACGCGGGGCTCGGTTAGCTCGACGAAGTGGACGGCGGCGGAGCTCTTGGACACCACGAGACGAAGCACGGGCGGCGGGGAGCGCGGCTACGACGTAGGCACGGCGGCGGTGGCGTCGGCCACGGCGTGGGAGAGCGAGGGAGAGGAGCTGGAGAGGAGAGGAGCTGTCTGGGGGGTTCGGGAGAGCGAGGGGGAGCGATCCACGTCGTTAGCCGGGCGAGTGGAGCGGCAAGGCGGCGAGCAGGTGCGTGGCACCCATGCGGTGCTCGCCGTCGAGCACCTGCCTGCCTGCCTGGCCGAGCAAGCAGCTCGCTGGCACGGCGCTGGGCTGGGCCGGCAGGTGGGCCGGGTTGCAGGCGCCAGGTAAGTCCTTCCTTTCTGTTTTTTTGTTTTTTATTTATTCTGTAAGTTTGTTGAATTATTAAAAATACTTAGGCAACTCCTAAAATCACCAAACTGCTCCTGGTCCATAGTTGGATTATTTCCAACATGAAACATTTCAGTTTAGGAATATTTGAGCATTTGAAATATTTTATATAATTTTAAATGCCCAAATTCAAATACTTATCATTTAATTCAAAGATCCTAAGATGACCTAGAAAATTGTGCAACACTTTTGGCAGAGGTTCTAAACCAAGACAAAAATGATGGACATTTTAGAAGGGCATTTTAGGTTCATTGAAAAAGTTTTTAGTAAACCCTAGTTGGTTTCAGAGGGGGCTGGGGGTTCTGACATCCCCATTTCAGGTTTCTGTTGAAAGAATAAACATGATGCAACACTCTAATGCATGAACTAGCTAGGGTGTGACAAGAACCCTCAAACCCAACCCTTATAACGGAATATTTCCCATGAACGACGTTGCTGTTGCGCGCGGGAGGTCGACGGGGCAGCCGCCAGCGACGGGGGTGACTAGCAGCGGCGGTCGTTGGCGTGGGCGTGAGCGCGGGAGTTGGAAGGATTTTTCCCTCCCGCGCGAGGATAACCGCCAAATGAGGGTTGGGATAGGTTTTGCTCCCCAACCCTTACTTTTGAGAATTGGGAGAGGGTTTGAGGGTTGGACCTTTAAAAAAATTTGAGGGTTTGAGAGTTAAGGGGTTCTAGTCTACGGCTTTTTTTTGATGAAAACTATAAAAAAGCAGTTATTTTTAGGGGTTTGAGGGGTTGAGGGCTTTACTAGACTTGCTCTTAGTTTGCACGGCAGGGTGACTTCCTGCTCCCCGCGGGTGGACTCTTTGTCGTGTAGGGGCAGGGTGGCAGCCCCACTTCCTGCTCTCATGGTGCTCGGTGATTTACTTGGTGGTGTGCCAGTGGTGAGTTGCCAGCTGGCTCACTGGTTCTTCCGGCCGACGATGAGGATGGTGGTGGCTTCTGTTTGTTCATGGCCGATGTCTTCGTGGGAGGTGTAGTGTTGGGCAGTGCTCCGAGTAAAAGCTTATCAGGCTCCCGTCGCACGACGGCGTCGGCGTCTGTGGACGTCGTTTCATGGTTGGGGGAGGCTACACGATAGGGCAACTTTTGGCGACTCCATGTCAGCGCTCCTAGTGGGTAGATGCTCCGGCGTCAGCCCGTCCCGGGTTGCGGCGGACTTCATGGGCTTCGGCAGAATGTCCTCTCGGCGTGCAGGGGCGAAGTGGCACCCCCCCTTGCTCTTATGGTGTTCGGTGATTTACTTGATTGTGTGGCAGTGGTGGATTGCCAGATCTGATCTGGCACGCTGGTTCTTTCGGGCGGCGACGAGGATGGTGTTGGCTTCTGCTTGGTCATGGCACAATGGCTTCATGGGATGTGTGCGGGGCAAGCGGAGGTGCGGTGAGTGGGGATGTGGTGCTGGACGTTGCTCCGAGCGAAAGCTTGTCGGGCTCCTGCAGGCTGACCGCGTTGGTGTCAATGGACGTCAGTTCGCCTCCTTAGAGGCGCCGCCGTGGAGTCCACCCATGCACACCCTCAGATTCATCTCTTCGGGTGAAAGCCTAAGGTCTGGTTCGGTCGAGCTACGGCGACGGCATCGTCGTTTCGCTCTTTGGGGTGTCGCTTTGAAGAGCATTGTATCCCATATGCACACTCCATGTGTTGGACCCTCATGGCATTGTGGGCGACCGGTGTCCGTCCGGTGATGTGATGTTTTGCGTGGCTTCTTGTGTGGCGACGATGGCGGAGTTGGGTTCCACGTGCATTTTGGTAGTCGGTCTCATCCGGCGTGTCCGAGGGGTCGACGTGCCTCACTTTGTGTTCATGGAGTCCGAGCTGCTAAGGCGGGGCCATTGCGGCAACAAGGACGCGAAACAGGTGGGCGGTTCCAGCGTTGGCCTAGCGCTTTTCCCCTGCAATGCTCGTCGACAAAGTCAGAGTTGCCTAGTTACGGGCGCGTGGGGTTGGCATCAACAGACGCAGGCCTCAGCGCCCATTTGCGGTGAGGGCTACATCGGTGGTCGTTGATGGCAGAGTCGGAGTTGCCCTCACGGAGGTGTGATGACGATGACACCGGATTGCTACCTTGAAGACACTTTTCTCCTCGATGGCGTGTGTGTCCTTTTGTGGGTTGTCAGGTCGCCCTGAATGCTTTTTTTGTGGGCGTGATATGACGGTTTTGGCAGGTTCTTCGTTAATTAAGTTGACGACTCTTTTCTTCTTAAGAAATCCTGCCATTTCGGAAAAAAGAACATCGTCGGTATCTCGTTCCAACCACGAACTCTATTGGGCCTGTTTGGATCCATGGTTTAGAGTTAGTTTGGACTCAACTAACCCAAAAAAAATCCAAATTGGAGGGTTAGTTTAGGTTAGATGTATCTAACCCATCCAAAAATAACTAACTCACCCAAAAGGTGCTTATTTGGATTAGTTCTTCTCGGGACCACTAAAAAAAATACATTTTATCTCACTCTCCCCGCAGATCCCTCCCCACTTGCTTGAAGCTTCTCGTCCTCTCCCTCTCCCCCTCTCGCACCGCCCGTGAAGGCGCCTTACCGTATTCGCGCTCCATCTAACCCTGCCATCCAAATGCCTTTTTGATTAGAGTTAATTCAGGGTTAGAATCTAACTTTAATCTCTAACTGAGTTAAAGTATCCAAACAGAGCCATTGTTCCTATGTTCTGAGTGCATGAGATGGATGCAATGGCACATGTACTTGCTGATGATTAGTACTTAGTGGTAGTACTTTTCTACAGTGTTGAGGTAAAGGTGCTGTCACTTTTTACCTAGCGGCAATCATTCGGTTAAGGTTCATGTTCTGCATTTGGATGACATCCAATAATGTCCTCATCATCTGGTGAAGATGACTAGATGAGATGGCACTGTTCCGGGGACACATCTATTGCCATGATTTTCTCCGCTTTATAATGTGTCGGTACTGCTGCTTTGTCATCCATCGCATGAGCTTTGGATGGTACAAAATCACACAAGTCACCGGCTCCATCTTCAGAAATTGTGGGGCTCTGGCTTTCAGATCTAGTTAGGCTACACTTGGTTAGAGAGCCCTCGTACCCACACTTGGTAATGGCAAAGTACTGAATGTACAAAAAACAAAAGAAGATTATTTTCTGCCATTTCAGTGCTACGTGCATGTCCGATCGGTAAAACCGGCGTGGATCTAACGAGCTCGAGTTCGCGGAGAGTTTTTACAACCATGGACCGAAGTTTACCATATGAGGGCAAGCAGACGTGAGCTGAGAACAGTAAAAGCGTGGTGTTCTAGGGGGGGCAGAAGGATGTGGAATGAATTGACACAGCAGCCAGTGGGTGACATAGTTTTCCTCTTTACACAATCACGTATATCATCATTACCCCAGAAGGACCAATGGAACTATACACTGAGATTTCCTCCAATGGAAAAGCACACCTTTCATACAACCAACCAACCCTCGGCCTACTTTTACCTTTTGATGAAGAAGGCGAGCACAACTTTTCACTAACCGGATCCGCATCATTACATCCTACGGCACGCAACAGGGACCCTCTCGTGGTCATCAAGTCCAGGAACCCTAAATATTCATCAACAAGTTTAGCAATGTCAGGCATAACGACGACCAATGGCAGACACAACGATGCATTTCTTCATACCCCAGGAGAAAAATGGAGGAAGAGGATGGGAGGGGGGTCTTACATGCTCTACGACGAACAGCACCACCTCCCGCTGCTGTTCGTGTCGCTGGGGGCGTCGCTCTGCAGCACCACGGCTTTCCCGTTGCTTAGCGACTGCAGCTCGCTTTTCTTCTGCTCTTGAGATTGGAACACCTTCCTGCTTAGTATGCTGTAGATCTCCTTGACCACGGTTTGGAAAGCTGCTGTGACGTTCGACGAGTCCATCGCTGAGGTTTCCATGAAGAAGAGGCCCTGCGCCTCAGCCAGGGCTTTGCCTTCCGCGGTGCTCACCTCCCGCGCATGCTTGAGGTCGGTCTTGTTGCCAATCAGAATTGTGACGACATTCATGTCCGAATGAGCTGTTTGGAGGTTAAAAGGAATCAAACAAAGATGATAAAGCTAACAACAAATCAAACCAGACTGTAACCAATCTATGTTGCTAGGGGCATGCAATAGCAAGACAACCAACTAGCTCAAGACATGAGCTACCTATGTCTACGTTTTGACCTGCTCTAACTGTGTTTAGTTTTGCTTTGGTTCTCTTCTCTTTTGTTTTGGTTTTGGTTTGGCACTTGGCCATTTGTGCTTTGCACCTTGTTGGTGCCTGCTTCTTAATGCATAGCAGTTACTACGTACATAGGGCTTTGCACCTTGTAACATACATTATGATACTAGTTCGAGAAAGGAAAACAAGCTAAGTGTTGGCTCTCACCGTGCAGTTCATTAAGCCATCGGCCGACACTGTCAAATGTCTGGCGCCTGGTAATATCATAAACCAGAAGAGCTCCAACGGCTCCTCTGTAGTAGGCAGATGTGACTGCTCTGAAACGTTCTTGTCCTGCTGTGTCCCATATCTGAGCTTTAATTTCCTTTCCATCTATCACCAATTTCTGGGTCTGGAATTCCACTCCTATTGTGGATTTCGAATTTGGAAAGAACTCATTCCTAGCAAATCTGGCTAGCAAATTTGATTTGCCAACAGAAGAGTCACCAAGCAGAACAATTTTGAATAGATAATCCTGGCTTTGCTGCTCATCTCCACCATAAGCCATTCTGCGATAACTCTATAGAAGCAGCGACCTTTCTAGTGCTTCCCAAGATCACAGTAACCCTGTCAAGTTTACACAATTATATACTGAATTAATATCATAATAAGATGGGTACATAATCAACACAAACGAGTTAAGTCACAGTAAAGGATGGAAAAATATCAATAGTGTTATGTAAGGACTAAAATTCATTGATAAAGCAAATAGTGCTGCAGCTGAGTATACATGATAAGAAACTGGTTTGCTTAAGTCACAATAAAGGACGAAAAAATACTACTCCCGATCCATATTACTTGTCGCTCACTTAGTACAACTTTAAGTCATTGATACAAGAAATAGTTCTACACCTGATTATACATGATAAGAAACTGCTGTCCTGTTCTGCTTTCCCTATGCAGAATGACTTGAATCAGTTAAAAACTAAATGATCAGTCGATCACTGTGCAAACCTAAGCTTCATTGCTAAGTCACTGCTTCTATAGAGTTCATATCTTGCACATTATTTCCCTATGCAGAATGACCCTTTTCTTCCTTTCTCCCTAGTTCACATTCCCTCCCCCCTTCACACGCAAAGCCACACATACTGACCATTATCTCTCTTATTTCCAAGATATGAACACAAAGGATGCCATAGGCATATTCCTCCACTGTTTCATTAGTTAAATGACCACCACATCCTTCACTAACATATGCTTTACGGAACATACGGAGTACATGCTAAGATGAAACTTAGATTAGCTACAAACAAAACTGGTCCTGGAGAGACAAAACTTGTACCCAACGCAACAGCCAATGAGTTAGTACAGAGTTCCCAAGGCGTGACTTGGTTTGCTTTGAGAAAAAACCTCCCATTAACAAAGGCATTTTAGTTCTACTGTGCCAGGATTTCATTTCTATTTCATCTATAGTCTGTTGATGCCATCGTACTTTGGAACATTTTTTCCTGCCAATAGTTGCCTTGATAATACCAGGTGTAACAGAAAGCGTTGTGATAAGTCAATTTCCGGTACTGGTAGCGTCAAAGCTGGGCATTGCACTGTTTCTGTTTTTTGAAGGGTCCGAGGACCAGAAAGCACGCTACTATTATTAGGCAAAACCAACGGGCCTGAGGCTTGACAAAACAAACAAACAGGGGCGCTGTGAGATCAGCTCATCAGGCATCAGCCGAAATGGCGAGCAGCTGGAAGGTCTGGCAAACAAATTTCCACAGAGACGATCCGTGACGACGTCGTGCTACAACCACCAGGGCTTCCGCCATATGACAAATTACGCGCATGAGACGGAACGGATCAGCAATGGTGTCCTGCCCCCGCCGTGCTCTCCAATTTGTGGGCAGAGAGAGGTCGCCTCGGAGCAGGGGCGGGCGGGCGGGCGGATCTAGACGGCGTGGCGGGCGCGCACCGGCGCACCCGGCCTAGCGGGAGGGGCCGGCTGATTTCGCGACGAAGAGAAGGGATGCTGCTGTACGGATGCAACCTAGCTGCTCGTACCTCGAGGGGAGGGCGGGGACCCAATGGCGGGCGACGGGGCGGAGCAGGACGTCCCGGCGGGGCGGGGAAGGGACGGCGACGGCGGCGGCGTCCCCGGGGCGGCGGCGGCGACGCCGAGGCACGGCACGGCGGCAGGTGTGGGCAGTAGATCCGCGGGAGTTTGGAAGGGGGGAAGGTGAGGAGGACTCGGGAGCGAGGGGGAGGTGGATGGGGAGGGGAGAGGGAGGAAAAAGAAGCGCCCCCGGGCTGATTTGCAGCTGGCCGTAAATTAATTCGCCGACAGTGCGGTTTCGTGGCCGTCTGATTCGGCGCGTCACGGGGCGCGCGCGTGGACGGCGGTGGACTCACCGGAGAGGGAGAAAAAAAAATATCGATACTCGCAATATGCAATTTATATCATTTTATCCATCATGAAAAGTAGTTTCATATTTTATCTACTATTAGGTATTGCAGATGTTTTTATTTTATTCTATAATCTTGATCAAACTTTCAGATGGTTGACTTGCACGAAAATCAATACACCTTGTATTCTGAAACGGATTGATATTTTATTAACGGTGGGAGATTTTATTAACTTGGCCTCTACACCCAAGTAAATTTTTTTTTTACAAAAGCACCCATGTAACATTTTTTATTGTTATTTATGTGTAAAAATATTATGCTTCAAGCACACACAAAAAATCAAATCACCCTTGTTTTTCTGGTTGACATGGCGATGACCAAGCTTAAAATGGTTGACTAACTTAGATCATGAAAGCTTAAAATGAAAAGTGTTGCTTTGTTTATAACACAGAGCGGAAAACCATTTCCAGGTAATGGACATTACATAGAATAAAACATGCAAGCCTATATGTTGGATCAGATATTACAATATTTTTGTTGTGCACTTTTTGCGACCATTCAGAGCTATAACGAACAGAACAAGAGATTTTTCATGGTCAACTTCACCGGCAATCTTCGCTGGAGATCTAGTTACTAACTCCAGTGTGTCAAAGTAATGGAATCGCTCTCCTTGCATGTCGACATAAAAAGGTCCGCCAACAACCCTATATCTACTCTCTTTTTTTGGCTAAACACAACAACCTTATGTCTACTTGGTGTAGAACTTTTACTACTTGTTAGACTGTCACTAAGGACATCGTTGCTATGTTTCTCTAGACCATCTCAACCCAACCTTGCACTACGGAAGCTTTTACCGTGCAGGGGGCTCATTGTAGTTTGACATATTTATGCCATTTCACATTTGTCGTCATTCTTCTATGGTGTGTCTGTTTCGAGTTCCTGAAATAAGATTTTAAATAAAAATCTAAGGTAACAATTAACATGATGTATGTCGTGATTTGGTTTATCCGCGTCGTTATAAAATATAAACACCACATGTGTGTGATCCACCCGCACCGTTGTAAAATAAACACTGCACAACACAACCTTCTCTAATAACTTTCATTCCATCGACATGACTGATATTTTGGGCAGCGGGACAACATCAATTGAAAGTATCGGTAGCTCACCTGGAAGAGGATTTGTGGCACGCACATGCGGGGGCACCGAGTCCCTCGCGCGTGCTCTTTCTTTGGCCTTTCGATTTTCAAACTTTCATAACTTCTAAATAAATGGTTCAAATTAAGTTATGTTTTCATATTCATGTTTCTCGTGACAAGGGCTTTCAAATAAAACTCATTTTGAATACATTTCTTAAAACTTAGTACAAAATTGTAAGCTTTAACGATTAAAACCTAAAATTTACTGTAGCCTCGTGCGAGATTCAACTACTTCATGAATCACGAGGCCATCGAGCAGCCGAGCAAAGGCTTGGTAGATGCATGCCCCTGCGAATTTCCGTGGCTCACTTCGATGTTCCATCTGGTTGGGAAGCAAGTGGAGCATTCCCATTTTCATCCTTCATCGTTGAGATAAGAGCTCGTCCTGTTGGTTTGTTGCGGCCCGGCAAACGGGCAGCAGCGCGGTACGACGGCCGTGCAAAAGCGTTTGCACCAACAAATGATGGACCATAAAACACCCTCACCCCGTCACCCGTTGTCTGTCCCAAGCTGAACAGCGACGTCGTGCTAGCGCCTATTAGCAGTGGGTGGACAGCGAGTAGAAAGTAGAGTAGTACTACTTGCAGACGGTAGGCAAGCGAGTAAATTACAGCTTGCGTTGCAGTAGTTTTCTTTTTCTTTTTCTTTTTGCATGTAATTGCAGTAGTAGTATTTATGACAGTAGGGTGCTTCCGGTGCTTCAAACTCGGTAGCATATTTTAAAATGTTCGAAAAATTCTGCAGCACATTGATACAACATCAACGTATGTTGTTAAAAATTCAAATCAAAATTCAAAACATTGCTTGAAATACCAAAAAATAATAAAATGGACATCGGTGTGATAATGGGCTTAATCTAAAGTCCAACTTATGTTGTGTAGTACTCCCTCCGTCCGGAAATACTTGTCATTAAGATGAATAAAAGAGGATGTATCTAGATGTATTTTAGTTCTAGATACACCCCTTTTTATCCATTTTGATGACAAGTATTTCCGGACGGAGGGAGTACTATTTAGTGCCGAATTTGTCATTTATGTTTCTCAAGCTATGTTTCGAATTTTGATTTCATATTTTTTGACAATATACTTTGATGTTGTGTCAATGTGCTGGAATTTTTTTCAATTTTTTTTGAAGATTTAAGAATATGCTACCGGATTTTGGAGCATCGGGAGCATCTTAGGGGTGGAAGTACCTGATATTTCCCCTTTATGACAGGCCACCTGCATCCATGTACAAAATCATTGAACCTCATGCCTCATTCATATGGCACGTAGTACTACGCAGGAATCTTTGTGATATGGGGGAGTACTATCACGTTACAAACGGAACGGACTAGCCTAGTCGAAGCAACACTGCTATACCAGTACTACCTCCGTCCTGATTCATAGATCCTTATTATATTTTGTGTCAAATTTTGATCGTAAATTTAACTAAAAGAATGTTCATGCATGTTACAAAAAACTATATCTTTGAAAACTATGTTCAAATACGAATTCAACAATATAATTTTTTAACCTGCATTAACATTTTGTTAGTTAAATATTTGGTCAAAGTTTGGCACACATTACAAAAGGGACTAATAAACCAGAACGGAGGTAGTACTAAATAGTACTATATTACATTACTGTCTGTGTCAACCCTGCAAACAAAAACATAAGAGCAACTCCAACGAGGCGACCCATTTCGTCCGCCCACGTCCGTTTGGATCGCCGCGGACAAAAACTCTAGCCCAACGCGTCGACCCATTCTCAAAATCCGTCCGCATCCTGTCCGCGCGGACCCATTTCCGGATTAAAATTGCGCCTGAAATGCATCGATGCGAACATGGCACGTGTCCCCTTAATGTTCGTCACGGTTCCACTTGTCAGCCGCCCCAACCACCACCCACATCTTATTAAATGTCAGCACCTACCTAGGGGCCCGCCTGACAGTGCATGGAAGGTCTGGGTGCTCGTCATTTTTAATGGAAGCGTGCGGCGGGGCTGGTCCCATCCACTTTCCACACCCGTCCACATCTGGCCACACGGTGCTCCCTGGTCGAGGACCATGAACCCTAGCAAGCCCACCATGGGGTTTTTCAATGGCAAGGAGAGGGGGAAGCTGCTCGCCGACGCGAGCTCTTCCCGCGGCTCGTATGGGCGAGCTCCTCCTCCTCCGCCTGCTAGACGTGGCTTGCCACCGAAGCGGCAGCGTCTGTACATACCAGTCCACCAGGCACGGTGGCACTGGCAGTACGGCCGTCTAGTGCAGTATCCGGATGTCAACCTGCCTCACGACTAGCATATGGATCCGCAACGGATCCCTATTTCGGCAGTGCCACGCACGGTGCGGGCGCACGCTAAGGAGGTTCGCCGGCGTCGCGTGGCCCTCACCCCGGAGCAACGGCAGATGTGTGCCTACATGCCAGACTCTCCCAACTGGGAGCGCTGGTTCGCACTAGAGCACGGGGAGGAGCACTGCCGGGGCGTCCATGTTGACCATGACGTTCCTCCGCCGCCGCCTGAGGTTCTGCCGCACGAGGAAGACGAAGAGGCGGCATACCAAGCTGCCCTCGAGCTAGCCTTGCAGCGCGCGCTGGAGGCGAGCATGATCGAGGAGGAGGCCCAATGGGATGGGATGGAGCGCGCCCTCGCCTTGTCGGCGGCACTCCTTCCACACCCCGCTCTTCGTCCTGCCTCCGCCCCGGCCTCCACCCACTTGTCCGGAGGAGTCCTACACATGGATTGGCGAGCCCCGCAAGTGGGTGAGCGCGCCTCCGGTCCACTATGCCGCGAAGCCGAAGGAGGAGGCAGCCGACCTTGAACATTGGAAGGCGCACTGGCTTGTCGAGGAAGAGGCCGACCAGAGATGGCAGATGCTTTGCCGGAGGAGGCTGCCCTGGCAGCGTACCAAGCGGCGTTCGGGTGGGCTGGCCCGGCTCTCGTCTTCATTGATCTCACCGACGGCGACGGTGACGTCAAGGGCAAGGGTATGGCGAAGGGCGTATAGGGCAGCGTGCGGGCACAAACCTTTTTATGTCTTAATTAGTGTTTAGTTAGGTTTAAGTGGATTTGGCCGGCGGTTGACCGGCCATTAATGTTTAATTATGTTTATTTCTTCAACGTGTTTTTTTATGCGGGTAAATCCGAGTCCGTCTTTTGTTCGACGCTTAAGTCGATCCATATGAAAATGCGGACGCACACATCCGGCTGATCGACTTAAACGGACAAAAAGCCGAATAAAACATGTGTCCTATTGGATCGGGCGCGTTGGAGTTGCTCTTACTGTCTGTTTAGAGGAGCATTTCATGAGACGAGTCGATTATTACTGCCGCGCCGGTGCCAATTCCCCGACGTGGCTGGCGGCCGCGGGAGCAAGCAAGCAAAGCGATCGGACGCGACGCGAGGATACAGATAGACCACAGGAGAACGCAAAGGCGGGCAGCTGCGGCCGTACGTACGCAGGAAGCAAAGTACCTAGGATTGGTTCCTGTCCCTGTGCACTGCAGCGCTACGACTAGGACAGCACAGCACGCTACACATGGTCCACTCAGCCCAGCCCAGCCCCATCAATCCCTTCCTTGCCATGCCCGTTTTCTCCCTCTTTCTCTTTCCCCTTTTTCCTTTCTCGCCTTCGAACAAGATCTTCATGACTGAGGCATGCACCCAAAACACCATCGACCTGCAGCGGAAACGAATTTCGGCAGCTGGTTTTGCAGTCTGTTTGCGTAGCCTTTCTTCGTCGTCTCACCTCTCTCTGACGGAACGAATTTCAGTACTCTCTTTTCCCCGGACCGGAACGTGCCTGTCGCTCTGGTCCATTTTTCCTCGTTGGGAATCGACACCCGAACTGAAAAAGAAAAAGGAAAATACACCCCAGCGGCGGCTTGTAAAATGCTTCTTTTGACGGCTCTAGGTTTTTACATCCACGGCTGCTTGTGGTGGCTAGCTGTGCTTGCCTACGCTGCTGCGCACATGGACTGCACAGTGGGCTGCTGGATCGTGGGCGTGCCCGTGGTTGTAGCAGCAGCAGCCCGGCCGGAGTAGACGGAAGCGGCAAGGCACAGTGCGGGGCTCTGCGCGGCTCTGGACTGGAGTGCGCAGCATGCAACCTCCCACGTGTTGCGTCCGCGTCAGTCACTGACACCCCCCTGCCGGCCTGCCCCGATTGCCGCTGCGCAGATCCATCCGTCCATCAGTGGTAGTAGTACTAGGACGCATCGTCGTGCCATCCTATCACGTCAGTGTGTTCTTCGCCTCTGCTTTGCTTTCGTCCTCGCGGCAGCCAGCCCTGCAGGGGCCCATGCAGCCCGTTTTCCTCTTTTCCGCGACGGAACGTCTGCTCGGGCGGGGCGACGATCGACGATGATGCTTGATGCCCCGACCAGACCGGAAGACGATGTAAGCCGTCCGCCGGCACCGAAACCCTACCCGTCCGCATTTCCTCCCTTCCGCCAGTCGCGCCGCCAATTTCCACTTGCTATCCGCCACCACTAGTAGTCATGTCACCACGTCGCCGGGTAAGGAACTACGCATATCTAACGCCGGAGTGCAGGCTGCAGCTCCTTGAGTACATCGGGGCAAGGCGCGAAGCCCGGATAGCCACAGGGCTACCACCGGACACGATGGATCTGGAGGATGACTTGGAGGAGGAGGGGGAAGGAGGTGGAGGAGGACGCAGAGCTGGAAGAGGGGCATAAGGAGGATGAGGAGGACATGGGGGCATGAATCTACAAGCAAAGCAGTAGGCGATCCTCGCTTCGGTCGGAATCGGCGGCGGAGGCCAACCACCGTCGTCTGCAGGAGGTGGAGCGGAGCACGAGACGCAGACGTCGACGAGATGCTCGCGTATGTGGATGAGGAGGAGGAGGAGGAGCCCTCTACGCACCCATCTACCACTAGTAGCGAAAGTGCTAGCCACAACTTTCATTGGTGGCGCGGCATTTTACCACGTCAGCACTATTTTTTTCAAATAGTTCTGGCGTAGGTCAAATTCGTACGCCAGCTTTACAAGCATAGTGCTGGTGTTGCTTATTTTATAAACGCCACAAATCTATTGCTCGTATACACTCATCGTTTGGAAACCACCGGTGACGTTGGTTTTCTTTGCACGTCATAGTTTATTTTATTAGTGCTGGCGTTCTCTTTCTTTGCACGCCATAGTATATAATTATATTATACTTTTTTGTCATTATTATTTTGACAATTTTAATCATTTTAGGAATTTTATTTTTTACCACCAGTTCAAATTTTGAGTCTTTTATTTTGTCAAGTCTTTCATTAATTTTAGTCTTTTTTTTATTTGGCATGTGATCAGTTATGGCGTTGTCATTTTATCCAACCCTAGAAAAACCGGATCCGGCTTGCCTGCTCCCTTCCCATGCTTCCATCCGTGCTCCCACTTCATCCTACGATTCTCTTTTTTTTTCCTTTTTTCTTTCTAATCTAATCATCTCCCCCTGATTTTAAGAGGGTGGGACCGTACCTTATTTTGTTCCAATCAAATCAAGCCATGTACGCGGGAGCACGGATGGGCACATGCCGGGGGAGCAGGCAAGTCTCATCCAGAAAACCTAGTAAAATACCTAAGTCCACTGCTCGCTCTCATTTCACACCCCACCCGGCCCGCTCGTAGACACAACTCCCGTTGGACCAAAGCCGCCGTCACCATCGCCGCCTCGTTGCCGCCCCTCGCCGGCACCAAGATTAGATCCACTTCTCTATTAGCGCAGACACCCCAATCGGCCGGAAATTATAATGACAATCGTCCGATTGCTATTGTGTCTCCCCTTCGTTGGTGGATCTTAGCTAGTTTAGTAGAAATTTTATAGAATGTGTTATGTATATTCTTCAAAGTTATCATTTTAGTTTTCTTTACACATTTATGTATAGGTTGACTGGTATATGTAAATCAAATAACTTTGCATACAGAAGTTATTCTTATATATGATAGTATGTGTATATATAGAAGTTAGTTTGCCATATCTTATTTATCAAAATAGATTCATAATTTTATCTATTCTACTTAATTAACAAAATCATGTCTTTCCAACACATGCACTATTCACTATAAAAGTATCTGATTTTGTTTTGATACAACTCACATCAAGTATTTGTTAATGAAACTCTACAAATCATATCTTTCCAACACATGAACTATTTTACATTGCATATTATCTTGATCGTATATATACGCGATGTGTTTGTAGGTCATGGCCAATTCTGAAGGCAACAACGAGTCGATGTGCGATATGGACATGGCCAAAAATGAATTCTTAAACACTTTTGAGTATGTCATCAAAAGTGTGCAAGGGGAAAATGAGAGAGATTAAAGAGCTACGCAAGGATGCTGTTCGACTCGTTCAAGAGACTAATCAGCTTAGGAACGAGAAGCTCGTCGAGGATCGGGATAAACTGAAGGAGGATAGGAGACGCCTCAGGGGTGAGAGGATTGACCAGAAGATGAACATAGATCATTTCAGAAGAGAAGGAGAGGCGGATAGAAAGAAGTTGATCCAGCTGGGCATACTCCTTGTTGAAGATTAGTTCTTAAGTAGCTAGCTAGCTCATCTTATTAGTTGATTATGATCGAGTAACTAGAGTACTTGAGTGAACTTTTATGAAGTTTAATATCAACTTGTTGAGTTTATGAGCCTCTTTATGTAATGATTATCTATTAAGTGAGTACCTAGTGTTGATGATTATATTGTGTTCAGTAGTATATATTAAGTAAGTAGCTACTGTTGATGAGTAATTTTTTTATTACCAAAAAAACCATTTGCTGGCGTTGGACGAGCAGGCATGCCAGAGTTATGATGAACTTAGTGCTCGCGCTAGACTGGTGATACGCCAACACGATGTAGGATACTGCTGATAAAGGAAATATGCCCTAGAGGCAATAATAAAGTTGTTATTTATATTTTCTTATATCATGATAAATGTTTATTATTGATGCTAGAATTGTATTAACCGGAAACTTAGTACATGTGTGAATACATAGACAAACAGAGTGTCCCTCGTATGCCTCTACTTGATTAGCTCGTTAATCAAAGATGGTTAAGTTTCCTAGCCATAGACATGTGTTGTCATTTGATGAACGGGATCACGTCATTAGAGAATGATGTGATGGGCTAGACCCATCCATTAACTTAGCACTATGATCGTTTAGTTTATTGTTATTGCTTTCTTCATGACTTATACATGTTCCTATGTGTTAAGGCATATCTCTCTCGATGTAGTTTTGGTGATTGATGACAACATGTTTGCGGACTAATCGTGTGCTTTGAGCGTTTTAGAGATTCATCCTTTGGCACGAGACGATTCATTCCCCTCGGAGTTTTAATCAAGATGGTGTAGCTCTTTCGTTTCTGTTTTGGTGGACTTGTTTCGTAGGAGTCACCGTACTATCAAGAGGGCGTCCGCTTTGGTAAGGCTAGGGTCGAATCAACATGCACACATCCTTTTCACACCCTCTGAGCCTTCCCGCTTCGACGGAGGTTTCATTCCCTTTTTATGAGTATGATTTGGTCCCAGCGGTAGTACCCGGTGCCCGGCGGTAGTACCGCTGCGGTACCGGGCTCCTACCGCATCGACTCGAGGGGGGCGCCTCTCGTGTTGGATTTTGCGACACTAAGCAGCGGAAGTAGAAGCGGTAGTACCGCTCGAGAGCGATAGTACCGCCCTACCACCGCGGTAGTACCGCACTGGGTCTGACTCCTGCTCATACGCTAGCCCTCCCAGACTGCATGACAGTACCACGAGGGGGAGCGGTAGTACCGCTGCCCCGTGCGGTAGTACCGCCCTCTGCGAGGCTGTTTTTGGGGGTAACGGTTGGATTGTTTCCCCCTCTTTAAAAGGGGGTCTTCTTCTCCAAAGTTGACTTACCTCTTCCCCCAAAGCTCCATCATTGCTCCAAGCTCCATTTTCGCCCGGTCTCTCTCCCTAGCCAATCAAACTTGTTGATTTGCTCGGGATTGATTGAGAAGGCCCCGATCTACACTTCCACAAAGAGAAATTTGATTCCCCCACTAATCCCTAGAGGATCTTGTTACTCTTGGGTGTTTGAGCACCCTAGACGGTTGAGGTCACCACGGAGCCATAGTCCATTGTGGTGAAGCTTCGTGGTGTCGTTGGGAGCCTCCAATTAAGTTGTGGAGATTGCCCCAACCTTGTTTGTAAAGGTTCGGTCGCCGCCTCCAAGGGCACCAATAGTGGAATCACGACATCTCGCATTGTGTGAGGGCGTGAGGAGAATACGGTGGCCCTAGTGGCTTCTTGGGGAGCATTGTGCCTCCACACCGCTCCAACGGAGACGTACTTCCCCTCAAAGGGAAGGAACTTCGGTAACACATCCTCGTCTTCACCGACTCCACTCTTGGTTATTTCGTACCTTTACTTGTGCAAGCTTATATTGCGTTGCATCTCTTGCTTGCTTGTGTGCTTATTGTTGTTGCATCATATAGGTTGCTCACCTAGTTCATATCTAGACAACCTACTTTGATGCAAACTTTAAATTGATAAAGAAAAGGCTAAAAATTGTTAGTTGCCTATTCACCCCCCCCCTCTAGTCAACTATATCGACCCTTTCAATTTGTATCAGAGCCTCGTCTCTTTTTAAGGACTTTGCCGTCCGAAGAGTATGGTTAACGTCGTAGACGGTGTGGAGGAGCACTCCGGTGCGATTCCGATCTCGTCTACGGGCGATGGGGGAACCTCGATCTCTCGTGAGAAATTCAATGTGGCCTTGGAGACATTGAAAACCTCCATGACGACCGAGGTTGAAAGCATGTTTAATAAATTCATTGAAGGGCTTAAACTATCCACCGCACCATTGAAAGTGGGTGATCCCACTAACAAGGTGACGGATGCTAACTCCGACAAGGGGAATGCTACTAGTGAAAAAGCTCCTTCTTCTAGTGGTAAGAATGGCACCGGCATCTTTGCCCATGTGGAACCTCCACTTGTTTATGGTGGACCGATTCCCTCTACTCATTTGAATCATGCCGGTCCTCCACCTAAGATTGTGAAAAATGAGGACTTTAATTCTTGGGTTTATCGCTTTAAGCGTCATTTAAATCATGTGAATACTAATCTTTGGAGAATCATTGAAGAAGGTTTCTATCCGCATGACCCAAGCAACTTCACCCCTAGAGAAGCCGCGGATAATCAATTCAATGAGAATGCTCTCTTCATCATCCAAGATGCAATTCCACCTGAAGATCTTCCTCATCTTCGGCCCTTCGCCTTGGCCAAAGATGCATGGCTTTGTGTTGTCTCCCTCTATTGGGGAAGCGCAAGCATTCAACGCTCCAACTATGAAGTAGTGCAAGATGAAGCCGATGAGTTTGCAATGAAAGAAGATGAAGAACCTCATGAGCTTTATCGGAGAGTAACCGAACTCGTGGTCTCACTCCGAGATCATGGGAGCAAGGACACGAATGACAATTGGATCAAGCGCAAATTCCTTAAGGCAATGATGCCTTACCACAAGGCCATGTCCTCTGTCATTCGTCAAAGGACGGACTTCCACATTTTGTCCTCAAGTGAAGTGTTGGATGAGTTTGTGGCCATGAGCATCTTGGACAAGACCGCCGACAATGCGGTGCTACGTTCTCAAAGAGCAAAGAAGCCCAACTTTGCATTAAAGGCCAAGGTTAGTGTGGAAGAAGAGGATGAAGAAGAAGAAGAGGAGGGAAACCCCGAAGATACAAAGTATGCCTATCATGAACACATGGCTCTTGCTTCAAGGCATTTTTAGAGCAAGAAAAACTCAAGGCCCAACTTCAACAAGAACAACTCAAGTGGCATAAAGGGCAAGCAACGTGTGAGGACTTGCTATAATTGTGGCAATGTGAGCCATTTGTTGCGGAGTGCCCGTATGAGAAGAGGGAAGACAATGGTGGCAAGCTCATCCGAAAGGACACAGCCAAGTCTTTCCCAAACAAGAGCAACTTCACCAAGAAGACTCCTCCGAAAGCGTTGGTGGTACAAGAAGATTACAATGAGGATGATGATGAGGATGAGTTGATTGCCATGGCCTCCGTTGCCATTGCAACAACTCCACGAGTGTCACTCTTCGACTCACCCAATGTGAGCATCACCGCCAAGTGCCTCATGGCTAAAGCCACCAACAAGGTAACCCCCAACATCAAAACTACCATCATTAATAATCCTTCTTTGACGGATTGCATTGATGAACATGATGGACCTAATGTGGAGGAGAATGAGTTTGAGTCCTTTATGGGCAAACTCAAGGGTAAATCCAAGAAGCTCTTCGTTGCTCTCTTGGAACAACTTGGTGAAGCCAATGACATGATCGAAGCTCACGAAGATACCATCTCTAAGATGGAGGGGCATAGTCGTGACTATGCCGATGAGATTTCGGATCTTTCCAATGCTCTTGAGAAAGAGAGTGGTCTTCGTTTGGCTCTTGAGGAGTCACACAACAATGATCGTGCTAAGTTAAAGAAAGATCTTGATCATGCCATTGTTGTTTCTCGTGTGCTAAACTCCTAGAAGGCCAAGCTTGGGGTTGATCTTGCTAGACTCCAAGAGGAGTTTGACCTACTTGACTAGGCTCACAAGGTCTTGAAGGGTACTCACGCTAGCCTCAAATAGTCTCATGATCAACTTCAAGTAAAGCTAACCAAGGAGAAAGCCACATTTCCTCATATGGTGTTAATTGATAATGCAAATGCTACTTCCTCTCTCTCTCCTAGTCCAACAAGGAAAAGGGGGGGAGTCCTACTCCCGGTAGGAGTAGGACTCCTCCTGGCGCGCCCCTCTCTAGGCCGGCCGCACCCCCCTTGCTCCTTTATATACAGGGGCAGGGGGCACCCCATAGACACAACAATTGATCATGTTATCTTTTAGCCGTGTGCGGTGCCCCCCTCCAGCATAGTCCACCTTGATAATACTGTAGCGGTGCTTAGGCGAAGCCCTGCATCGGTAGAACATCATCATCGTCACCACGCCGTCGTGCTAACGAAACTCTCCCTCAACACTCGGCTGGATCAGAGTTCGAGGGATGTCATCGGGCTGAACGTGTGCTGAACTCGGAGGTGCCGTACGTTCGCTACTTGATCGATCGGATCGTGAAGACGTACAACTACATCAACCACGTTGTGCTAACGCTTCCGCTTTCGGTCTACGAGGGTACGTGGACAACACTCTCCCCTCTCATTGCTATGCATCACCATGATCTTGCGTGTGCGTAGGAATTTTTTTGAAATTACTACGTTCCCCAACAGTGGAATCAGAGCCTGGTTTTATACGTAGATGTCATATGCATGAGTAGAACACAAGTGAGTTGTGGGCGATATAAGTCATACTGCTTACCAGCATGTCATACTTTGGTTCAGTGGTATTGTTGGATGAAGCAGCCCGGTCCGACATTACGCGTACACTTACGCGAGACTAGTTCTACCGACGTGCTTTGCACACAGGTGGCTGGCGGGTGTCAGTTTCTCCAACTTTAGTTGAACAAAGTGTGGCTACGCCCGGTCCTTGCGAAGGTTAAAACAGCACCAACTTGACAAACTATCGTTGTGGTTTTGATGCATAGGTAAGAACGGTTCTTGCTAAGCCCGTAGCAGCCACGTAAAATTTGCAACAACAAAGTAGAGGACGTCCAACTTGTTTTTGCAGGGCATGTTGTGATGTGATATGGTCAAGACATGATGCTAAATTTTATTGTATGAGATGATCATGTTTTGTATCCGAGTTATCGGCAACTGGCAGGAGCCATATGGTTGTCGCTTTATTGTATGCAATGCAATCGCCCTGTAATGCTTTACTTTATCACTAAGCGGTAGCGATAGTCATGGAAGCATAAGATTGGTGAGACGACAACGATGCTATGATGGAGATCAAGGTGTCGCGCCGGTGACGATGGTGATCATGACGGTGCTTCGGAGATGGAGATCGCAAGCACAAGATGATGATGGCCATATCATATCACTTATATTGATTGCATGTGATGTTTATCTTTTATGCATCTTATCTTGCTTTGATTGACGGTATCATTATAAGATGATCCCTCACTAAATTATCAAAGTATATGTGTTCTCCCGGAGTATGCACCGTTGCGAAAGTTCTTCATGCTGAGACACCACGTGATGATCGGGTGTGATAGGCTCTACGTTCAAATACAACGGGTGCAAAACAGTTGCACACGCGGAATACTCAGGTTAAACTTGACGAGCCTAGCATATAATAGATATGGCCTTGGAACACGGAGACCGAAAGGTCGAGCGTGAATCATATAGTAGATATGATCAACATAGTGATGTTCACCGTTGATACTACTCCATCTCACGTGATGATCAAACATGGTTTAGTTGATATGGATCACGTGATCACTTAGAGGATTAGAGGGATGTCTATCTAAGTGGGAGTTCTTAAATAATATGATTAATTGAACTTAAATTTATCATGAACTTAGTACCTGATAGTATCTTGCTTGTCTATGTTGATTGTAGATAGATGGCCTGTGTTCTTGTTCCGTTGAATTTTAATGCGTTCCTTGAGAAAGCAAAGTTAAAAGATGATGGTAGCAATTACACGGACTGGGTCCGTAACTTGAGGGTTATCCTCATTGCTGCTCAGAAGAATTATGTCTTGGAAGCACCGCTGAGTGCGAGGCCTGCTGCTGATGCAACTGACGACGTTAAGAACGTCTGGCAGAGCAAAGCTGATGACTACTCGATAGTTCAATGTGCCATGCTTTACGGCTTAGAATCGGGACTTCAACAACGTTTTGAACGTCATGGAGCATATGAGATGTTCCAGGAGTTGAAGTTAATATTTCAAGCAAATGCCCGAATTGAGAGATATGAAGTCTCCAATAAGTTCTACAGCTGCAAGATGGAGGAGAATAGTTCTGTCAGTGAACATATACTCAGAATGTCTGGGTACCATAATCACTTGACTCAGCTGGGAGTTAATCTTCCGGTTGAGAGTGTCATTGAGAGAGTTCTTCAATCACTGCCACCAAGCTACAAGAGCTTCGTGATGAACTATAATATGCAAGGGATGGATAAGACAATTCCCGAGCTCTTCACAATGCTAAAGGCAACGGAGGTAGAAATCAAGAAGGAGCATCAAGTGTTGATGGTCATAAGACCACCAATTTCAAGAAAAAAGGCAAAGGGAAGAAGAAGGGGAACTTCAAGAAGAACAGCAAGCAAGTTGCTGCTCAGGAGAAGAAACCCAAGTCTGGACCTAAGCCTGAGACTGAGTGCTTCTACTGCAAGCAGACTGGTCACTGGAAGCGGAACTGCCCCAAGTATTTGGTGGATAAGAAGGATGGTGAGGGAGTCCTGGATTAGGGGGTCTCCGGACAGCCGGACTATATCCTTTGGCCGGACTATTAGACTATGAAGATACAAGATTGAAGACTTCGTCTCGTGTCCGGATGGGACTCTACTTGGCGTGGAAGGCAAGCTAGGCAATACGGATATGTATATCTCCTCCTTTGTAACCGACCTTGTGTAACCCTAGCCCTTTCCGGTGTCTATATAAACCGGAGGGTTTTAGTCCGTAGGACAACATACAATCATACCATAGGCTAGCTTCTAGGGTTTAGCCTCTCCGATCTCATGGTAGATCAACTCTTGTAATACTCATATCATCAAGAATAAATCAAGCATGACGTAGGGTTTTACCTCCATCAAGAGGGCCCGAACCTGGGTAAAACATCGTGTCCCCTGCTTCCTGTTACCATCCGCCTTAGATGCATAGTTCGGGACCCCCTACCCGAGACCCACCGGTTTTGACACCGACATTGGTGCTTTCATTGAGAGTTCCTCTGTGTCATCGGCGTTAGGCTTGATGGCTCCTACGATCATCGATGGCGATGCAGTCCAGGGTGAGACTTTTCTCCCCGGACAGATCTTTGTGTTCGGCGGCTTCGCACTGCGGGCCAACTCGCTTGGCCATCTGGAGCAGATCGAAAGTTACGCCCCTGGCCACCAGGTTAGGTTTGGAAGCTTAAACTACACGGCCAACATCCGCAGAGACTTGATCTTCGACGGATTCGAGCCCCTGTCTTGTGCGCCGCACGGTCACGATGAGTACGATTTAGCTCTATCATCAGACCGTGTTCAGGAGATCGCACCGGCAGCCGCTCCGAGCCTTAATTCGGAGCCAGTTGCGCCATCCATGGACGGGTGGATGGACCCCGTCACGGAGGCCGTACCCTCAACGGCGATCGAACCGAATATCGACCTTACCCTTCATGAGAGCCGTGTTGCCAAACTGCCGGATCCTTCTCCGGCCATGGACTCCGAACCACCTGCGCCCGTGCTTGTCGAATCCGACTGGGCGCCTATCATGGAGTTCACATCCGCGGATATCTTTTAGCACTCGCCTTTCAGCAACATACTGAACTCATTAAGGTCTCTCTCCTTGTCAGGAGAGTCCTGGCCGAACTATGTTCGGCATGATTGGGATGCGTATGACGGAGAAATTCGCCGCCCACCCACCACCCACTTAGTAACCATTGTCGATGACTTAACCGACATGCTCGACTTCGACTCCGAAGACATCGACGGTATGGACGACGATGCGGGAGTCGAAGAGGAATCACTGCCCACAGGGCACTGGACAGTCACCTCATCATACAATATATACATGGTGGGCACACCCAAAGAAGGCAATGGCAACGAGACAATGGAGGATGACCCCTCCAAGAAGCAACCCAAGCACCGGCGTCAGCGGCGCCACTCTAAGTCCCGCTAAGGCAAAAGTGGTGATACCGACACCGGAGATAATAGCACTCCGGACAGTGCCGAAGACAACAACAATCCCCTCCAGCAAGATTTAGAGTAGGAGGATGGAGGAGCCAGCCCTCCTGAGAGAGAGGCAGATGGAGAGGCGAAAGATGATAATTACATGCCTCCCTCCAAAGATGAGGCAAGCCTTAGCGATGACGAATTCGTCGTGCCAGAGGATCCCGTCGAACAAGAGCGCTTCAAGCGCCGGCTTATAGCCACGGCAAATAGCCTTAAGAAAAAGCAGCAGCAGCTTCAAGCTGATCAAGATTTGCTAGCTGACAAATGGACTGAAGTCCTGGCGGCCGAGGAGTATAAAATCGAACGCCCCTCCAAGATTTACCCAAAGTGCGGGTTTCTACCCCGACTGGAGGAGGAAGCACCGAAACCTACATCCCCGGCGTATGACGTGGCTGATCGGCCACCTCGTGGCCGCGACAGAGAGACATTCTAGCCAAAAGCTCAGCCCGCACCCCGACGCCATTCAAATAAAAAGGCAGGGGGAAATACGCCAGACCTGCGAGACGTATTGGAGGACAAAGCAAAACATGCAAGATCGATCTATGGATCACGAGGGCGTGCCACTATGCGAGACGATAATTGTCACGCCGGATATAGTAAAAGTAAGTCTGGCTGGGCCGAACACAGCGGGCAAGACTCATTCGAGCTGCGTCGCGATATAGCCCAGTACAGAGGCGCCGCACACCCCTTATGCTTCACAGACGAAGTAATGGATCATCAAATCCCAGAGGGTTTCAAACCCATAAATATAGAATCATACGACGGCACAACAGATCATGTGGTATGGATCGAGGATTTCCTCCTGCACATTCACATGGCCCGCGGTGATGACCTACACGCCATCAAATACCTCCCACTCAAACTCAAAGGACCAGCTCGGCATTGGCTTAACAGCTTGCCAGCAGAGTCCATTGGCTGTTGGGAAGATCTGGAAGCCGCATTCCTTGACAACTTTCAGGGCACTTACGTGCGACCACCAGATGCTGATGACTTGAGCCACATAATTCAGCAGCCAGAGGAATCGGCCAGGCAATTCTGGACACGGTTCCTCACAAAGAAAAATCAAATTGTCGACTTTCCGGATGCAGAGCCCCTAGAAGCTTTCAAGCACAACATCCGCGAAGAGTGGCTAGCCCGGCACCTTGGTCAGGAAAAGCCGAAATCTATGGCAGCCCTCACGACACTCATGACCCGCTTTTGCGCGGGAGAAGACAGTTGGCTGGCTCGCAGTAATAACATATCAAAGAACCATGGTACTTCGGATACCAAGGACGGCAATGGCAGGTCACATCGCAACAAGCATAAGCGCCGCATTAACAGCGACAATACCGCGGATACGGCAGTCAATGCCGGATTCAAAGGCTCTAAACCCGGTCAGCGGAAAAAGCCATTCAAAAGAAGCACTCCGGGCCCGTCCAGTTTGGACCGTATACTTGATCACTCGTGTCAAATACACGACACCCCCGATAAGCCAGCCAACCACACCAACAGGGACTGTTGGGTGTTCAAGCAGGCCGGCAAGTTAAATGCCGAAAACAAAGATAAGGGGTCACATAGCGATGACGAGGAGGAGCCCCGACAGCCGAACACCGGAGGACAGAAGAGGTTCCCCCCACAAGTGCGGACGGTGAACATGATATACACAACCCACATCCCCAAGAGGGAGCGGAAGCGTGCGCTCAGGGACGTGTATGCGTTGGAGCCAGTCGCCCCCAAGTTCAACCCATGGTCCTCCTGTCCGATCACCTTCGATCGCAGGGACCACCCCACTAGTATCCGTCATGGCAGATTCGCCGCACTAGTCCTAGACCCAATCATTGATAGATTTCACCTCACTCGAGTCCTAATGGACGGCGGCAGCAGCCTGAACCTGCTTTATCAGGACACAGTGCGCAAAATGGGTATAGACCCCTCAAGGATCAAACCCACTGAAACGACCTTTAAAGGCATCATACCAGGTGTAGAGGCCCATTGCACAGGCTCAGTAACACTGGAAGTGGTCTTCGGATCTCCGGATAACTTCCAAAGCGAAGAGTTAATCTTCGACATAGTCCCGTTCCGCAGTGGCTACCATGCACTGCTCGGGCGAACCGCATTTGCAAGATTCAATGCGGTACCGCATTATGCATATCTCAAGCTCAAGATGCCGGGACCTCAAAGGGTCATCACAGTCAATGGAAACACAAAACGCTCTCTTCGCACGGAGGAGCACACTGCGGCCCTCGCAGTAGAAGCGCAAAGCAGCCTCTTAAGGCAATCCACTAGTTCGGCGATTAAGGACCCGGACAACTTCAAGCGCGCCCAAAGTAATCGGCAACTGGACCGCCTGGCACGTCCTGAGCTCGCATAGCAATGCGGCCCCCACCCCGGCCCAAGCCAAACGGCGAAATTCGTGCCACGCATACATAATTACGCATTAAATATACCATGGGCACAGGCGGGGAGGGGGGCATGACGGCGGCACACCCCAAGTCGCGGCTTAAACCGCACTAGGGGCTTCCCGCTTTGTTATTTTTCTCTTTCAGGACTTTAATCTCTGGAAACCCTGTCCGGCAGCGTGATTGCCGAACACATGATGCAGCAACCAAAGAGGCAGAAAGCTACGTCACACCACGGAACTCCCAGGTGGATTACGATAATGAGTGAAATATTTGCTTTAATACTATTCCTCAGCTTGCCCTTGGAGGGGACATGTCAAACAGTCCTACTTTTTGCTTCTCGCACTACTTGTATCATTATGCTTTAAAGCACCTTTTTGAATAAAAAATGCATAACATTAAGACTATTATTGCATTCTTCTTTTTTTCTATATATGTTCATTTATCCAGCACCCGTACACTCTGGTACGGCCAATACGCTAGGGGCTTAAGCATACCCCATAATACGACGTGAGAAGTCCGAACACTTTCGACAGTGCGGCACCCCGAAGTTATAGCATTATATGCATCAGCTCCGAATCATGTCTTGGGTCAATAGTTGGGTTTGCCCGGCTCCCATGTTTTGGTACCTTACGTTCCGCTATATCGGCTAAGGTAGCACTGGGAGAACTACTGCTATTGTGCCCCGGTTCTGCTGGGCTAAGCACCTCAGTAGAGAAAGCTAAAACTGACTATCATGATAAGGCAAGAGACTGGTCGCTGTTCAAGAGGTTTCGAGTCCCTAAAGGCTTATGCTGCTTAGAGCAAGGAGTCGGCCTTGTACGGCTTAAGGCGTGTATTGCGCCCTGAATTCGGCCTTCCGAATACTAGGGGCTTCGCTGAAATTTAAGATTATAGAATTCTATGGCTATGTGAGAGTGATAACACATTATAGTCCGATTGCCTTGTTCGTTGTGCTGAGCACCTCCCTTGAAGGACCCAACAATGGGAACAAGAGTGCTCAGGTTTATCCCGAACACCCCAGAACTCGTGGCGTGGGGGCAGAAGCCGACGACTAGCCATCTCTCAGATTTGATAAACAGCCGAACAGAAGGTAATATTTTAAATTCAAACAAGCGTTGCATAGTGCATATGAACAAGTTTTCGTAACTACAGGATTACACGAGCGAGTTTACTCGAATATTATATCTTCCGTACACTCGTCCTCTACGAGACGAGCACCCTTCAGGACACCCTTACAGTACATCTCGGGGTGGCGATGCTCCTTGCCCTCCGGCGGCCCTTCCTTAATCAGCTTCATGGCATCCAGCTTGGCCCATTGCACCTTCACACGGGCGAAAGCCCGGCGTGCACCTTTGATGCAGACGGACCGCTTGATGACTTCAAGCCGTGGGCAGGCATCCACAAGCCGCCTCAACAGGCTGAAGTAGATGTTTGGAAGGGCGTCGCCAGGCCACATCCGGACTATAAAGCCCTTCATGGCCTATTTGGCCGCCTTGTGCAGCTCGACCAGTTGCTTCAGCTGGTCGCTCAGAGGCATCGGGTGTTTGGTCCCAGTATACTGAGACCAGAACAACTTCTCCATTGAGCTTCCCTCCTCGGTCTGGTAAAACTATGCGGCATCCGACACGCTGCGGGGCAAATCCGCGAATGCTCCTGGAGAGCTCCAGATTCGGGTAAGTAACAGGTAATTTACTTTTGCATGCTTGCTTTGCATATAGAATGCCTTACCCGCCGCTATCTTCTTCATCGCATCAATCTCCTGGAGGGCCTTTTGGGCTTCGGCCTTGGAACTCTTTGCGCTCTCGAGGGACGCGACAAGCTCAGACTCTCGCGTCTTCAAATCAAGCTCCAATGCCTCGTGCTTCGTCACGAGAGCGTGGAGCTCTTGCTGCACCTCGCCCACCCGAGCCTCATGCCTTTCCCGCTCGGTGCGCTCTGTGGCTGCTTTGTTTTCGGCCTCGGATAGCGCTTGCTTCAGGGTCGCCACCTCGGTCGTGGCCCCTGGCAAATTTATGATGATCCTGTCATTTTGCAATCGCATTCTTTTTATACATATCCATATACTAGGTACTACTAACCTTTGTTCTCCTCGAGCTGCCTCTTGGCAAGGCCGAGCTCGTCCTTGGACCCTTTAAGGTCCTGCTTTAGTGCGGCGACCTCCGCAGTCAGTGCGGCAGAGGCCAGCAGCGAAGCCTGCATACACATATTAACATACCTATATTAGACTCCTGCGATATTGTTTGATCCTCTGTCCGGCTTTTCTTTGTGAACACCGAACAGAGCACGAGGGGCTACTGTCTATGCGGTAATATTTTTCCCCATATTCCAAAAACTTACCTCAAAGCCTGTTAGAAGGCTGGCACAGGCTTCAGTTAGTCCGCTCTTGACGGACTAAACCTTCTGGACCACCGCACTCATAATAGTGCGGTGCTCTTCGTCGATGGAAGCGCTGTGAAGCGCTCCCAGCAGATTGTCCGGTGCCTCTGGATGGACAGAGGTCACCGGCACAGGCGTCTTGCCCCTTTTGGAAGGAGGCCGCCTGCCCGAGTCCGGAACCACTGGGGGTTCCGACGCGGTGTTCGGCTGAGGACCGAACTCCCGGAGTCCGGAAGGTCGCCTTGAGGCGCCTCCAGGACTGTCTCCCCTCGGCCCGGTGCCTCTTTAGACAATACCTCGGCGTTGTCCGTAAGACAAGGGGAGGTGGCGGTCGGAAGTGGATCGCTATCCATATCCGACGAGCCCAGGGAGCCGTCCGACGATACGTTGATACGGGCTCGTGGCGGTCTGCATAGTCATAATTCGGCATTAGGAGAGGCAGTGGGACAAAGGTATGCTATGAGTTACTCTGGCATCCAAATACTTACGACTTCGCCAGGGGCTTGGCCCTGAGCAGCCACTTGTCTTCGCCTTCGGCGGCGGTAGTGGAGTAGTCCGAAAGGAGAGTCCTTCCCTTCTTGGACCCTTCGCCCTCCCGATTGGGGCGGCCTTCCTTTTCTTGTCTCCCCCGACTAGAGGGGGAGCATCTTCATCTTCCTCCTCGTCTTTGGGGGACGAGTGCGTCGCGGAGTTATCGGACGATGAGTCCGATAACACCTGGCGTCGGGAACTCTTTCGGGTTCCCTTGGCCTTCTTGGTCTTCTTTGGCACCTTGTAAGGAGCCGGAGTTAGCATCTCCGTCAGGAGAGCGTCCGCAGTGTCTTCGGGCAGAGGGGCCGGACAGTTAATCTGCCCCGACGTCTCCACCCAGTCCTGTCAAAGGCATGGAGCTCAGACCCCGCACATGGTTAAGCTAGGAGAAATAAATATCCTACCGAATGTATAGAACTCATCGAATGCGCTTGGCGCCTCACGCTTAGTCCGTGGTCCTCGGTGAGGGAGGGAGGGACCTTGGCGCCCTTGAACAACACCTTCCAGACGTCCTTGTGCGTCGTGTCGAAGAGCTCGCTCAGAGTCTGGTGCTGGGCTGGGTCGAACTCCCACAAGTTGAAGTCCCGTTGTTGGCACGGGAGGATCCGGCGGATGAGCATGACCTGGACTATGTTGACAAGCTTGAGCTTCTTGCCTGCCATATTCCGGATACATTTCTGGAGTCCGTCCAGCTCTACCGATGAACCCCAGGACAAGCCCTTCTCTTTCCAGGAGGTGAGCCGCATGGGGATTCTGGATCGAAACTTGAGGGCAGCCACCCATTTGGCGTCGCGCGGCTCGGTGATGTAGAACCACGCCGATTGCCACCCCTTTATGGTCTCCACGAAGGAGCCTTCAAGCCATATAACATTGGGCATCTTGCCCACCATGGCTCCGCCGCATTCTGCTTGTTGGCCGCCCACCACCTTCGGCTTGATATTGAAGGTCTTTAACCATAGGCCGAAGTGGGGCCGGATGCGGAGGAAAGCCTCACACACTACGATGAACACCGAAATGTTGAGGACGAAGTTCGTGGCCAGATCATGGAAGTCCAGCCCGTAGTAGAACATGAGACCACGGACGAATGGATGGAGGGGAAACCCCAGTCCGTGGAGGAAGTGGTGGAGGAAGACTACCCTCTCGCGAGGTTGAGGGGCAGGAACGATCTGCCCCGCAGCGGGCAGCCGATGCGCGATATTCGCGGCCAAGTATCCGGCTCCGCGCAGCTTCTTGATGTGTCCCTCCGTAACGGAGGAAGCCATCCATTTGCCTCCCGCTCCGGACATGATCGGAGAAGGTTGAGGGGAAGGATGTGGGCTTGGGCATTGGAGCTCGAGTGCGCGAGAGTGGATGAGCAAGGAGGAAGAAGGCGTGGGTAGAAAAAGGTTAAACCTTGTCCCTTTATAAGGGCGGCCGAAACTATGCGCCCCCACTAGCCTGGTAAAACTCGCTTATCCCCCAAGCGCCATAATCGATGGCGCAGTTGGGTTACTGATACGTCTCCCACGTATCTATAATTTTTGATTGCTCCATGCTATATTATCTACTGTTTTGGACTACATTGGGCTTGATTTTCCACTTTTATATTATTTTTGGGACTAACCTATTAACCGGAGGCCCAGCCCAGAATTGTTGTTTTTTGCCTATTTCAGTATTTCGGAGAAACAGAATATCAAACGGAGTCCAAACGGAATAAAACCTTCGGGAATGTGATTTTCCCACCGAACGTGATCCAAGAGACTTGAACCCTACTCCGAGGAGTCAAAGAGGCGATCACGAGGGTGGGGGCGCCCCCCCTAGGGCGCGCCCCCTACCTCATGGGCCCCTCGTTGCTCCACCGACGTACTCCTTCCTCCTATATATACCTACGTACCCCCAAACAATCAGAACAGGAGCCAAAAACCTAATTCCACCGCCGCAACTTTCTGTATCCACGAGATCCCATCTTGGGGCCTGTTCCGGAGCTCCGCCGGAGAGGGCCGTCATCACGGAGGGCTTCTACATCATCATAGCCTCTACGATGAAGTGTGAGTAGTTTACCTTAGACCTTCGGGTCCATAGTTAGTAGCTAGATGGCTTATTCTCTCTTTTTGGATCTCAATACAAAGTTCTCCCCCTCTCTTGTGGAGATCTATTCGATGTAATCTTCTTTTTGCGGTGTGTTTGTTGAGACCGATGAATTGTGGGTTTATGATCAAGTCTATCTATGGATAATATTTGAATCTTCTCTGAATTCTTTTATGTATGATTGGTTATCTTTGCAAGTCTCTTCGAATTATCTGTTTGGTTTGGCCAACTAGATTGGTAGTTCTTGCCATGGGAGAAGTGCTTAGCTTTGGGTTCGATCTTGCGGTGTCCTTTCCCAGTGACAGAAGGGGCAGCAAGGCACGTATTGCATCGTTGCCCTGGACTATGTTGACAAGCTTGAGCTTCTTGCCTGCCATATTCCGGATACATTTCTGGAGTCCGTCCAGCTCTACCGATGAACCCCAGGACACGCCCTTCTCTTTCCAGGAGGTGAGCCGCATGGGGATTCCAGATCGAAACTTGGGGGCAGCCACCCATTTGGCGTCATGCGGCTCGGTGATGTAGAACCACGCCGATTGCCACCCCTTTATGGTCTCCACGAAGGAGCCTTCAAGCCATATAACATTGGGCATCTTGCCCACCATGGCTCCGCCGCATTCTGCTTGTTGGCTGCCCACCACCTTCGGCTTGATATTGAAGGTCTTTAACCATAGGCCGAAGTGGGGCCGGATGCGGAGGAAAGCCTCACACACGATGATGAACGCCGAAATGTTGAAGACGAAGTTCGTGGCCAGATCATGGAAGTCCAGCCCGTAGTAGAACATGAGACCACGGACGAATGGATGGAGGGGAAACCCCAGTCCGCGGAGGAAGTGGTGGAGGAAGACTACCCTCTCGCGAGGTTCAGGGGCAGGAACGATCTGCCCCGCAGCGGGCAGCCGATGCGTGATATTCGTGGCCAAGTATCCGGCTCCGCGCAGCTTCTTGATGTGGCCCTCCATAACGGAGGAAGCCATTCATTTGCCTCCCGCTCCGGACATGATTGGAGAAGGTTGAGGGGAAGGATGTGGGCTTGGGCGTTGGAGCTCGAGTGCGCGAGAGTGGATGAGCAAGGAGGAAGAAGGCGTGGGTAGAAAAAGGTTAAACCTTGTCCCTTTATAAGGGCGGCCGAAACTATGCGCCCCCACTAGCCTGGTAAAACTCACTTAAACCCAAAGCGCCGTAATCGATGGCGCAGTTGGGTTACTGATACGTCTCCAACGTATCTATAATTTTTGATTGCTCCATGCTATATTATCTACTGTTTTGGACTATATTGGGCTTTATTTTCCACTTTTATATTATTTTTGGGACTAACCTATTAACTGGAGGCCCAGCCCAGAATTGTTGTTTTTTTTGCCTATTTTAGTATTTCGGAGAAACAGAATATCAAACGGAGTCCAAACGGAATAAAACCTTCGGGAATGTGATTTTCTCACCGAACGTGATCCAGGAGACTTGAACCCTACTCCAAGGAGTCAAAGAGGCGGTCACGAGGGTGGGGGCGCCCCCCTGCCTCATGGGCCCCTCGTTGCTCCACCGACGTACTCCTTCCTCCTATATATACCTACGTACCCCCAAACGATCAGAACAGGAGCCAAAAACCTAGTTCCACTGCCGCAACTTTCTGTATCCACGATATCCCATCTTGGGGCCTGTTCCGGAGCTCCGCCGGAGAGGGCCATCATCACGGAGGGCTTCTACATCATCATAGCCTCTACGATGAAGTGTGAGTAGTTTACCTCAGACCTTCGGGTCCATAGTTAGTAGCTAGATGGCTTCTTCTCTCTTTTTGGATCTCAATACAAAGTTCTCCCCCTCTCTTGTGGAGATCTATTCAATGTAATCTTCTTTTTGCGGTGTGTTTGTTGAGACCGATGAATTGTGGGTTTATGATCAAGTCTATCTATGGATAATATTTGAATCTTCTCTGAATTCTTTTATGTATGATTGGTTATCTTTGCAAGTTTCTTTGAATTATCTGTTTGGTTTGGCCAACTAGATTGGTAGTTCTTGCCATGGGAGAAGTGCTTAGCTTTGGGTTCGATCTTGCGGTGTCCTTTCCCAGTGACAGAAGGGGCAGCAAGGCACGTATTGCATCATTGCCATCGAGGATAACAAGACGGGGTTTATTTCATATTGCATGAATTTATCTCCCTACATCATGTCATCTTGCTTAAAGCGTTACTTTGTTTTTAACTTAATACTCTAGATGCATGTTGGATAGCGGTCGATTAGTGGAGTAATAGTAGTAGATGCAGAATCGTTTCAGTCTACTTGTCACGGACGTGATGCCTATATACATGATCATGCCTAGACATTCTCATAACTATGCTCAATTATGTCAATTGCTCAACAGTAATTTGTTCACCCACCGTAGAATACTTATGCTCTTGAGAGAAGCCACTAGTGAAACCTATGGCCCCCGGGTCTATTCTCATCATATTAATCTCCATCACTGTAATCTTGCTTTGCTTTTTTACTTTGCCTTTTACTTTTCACTTTGCATCTCTATACCAAAAATATTATATCTATTAGATCTCACTCTCGTAAGTGACCGTGAAGGGATTGACAACCCCTAATTGCGTTGGTTGCGAGTATCTATCATTTTGTGCAGGTACGAGGGACTTGAGCGTGGCCTCCTACTGGATTGATACCTTGGTTCTCAAAAACTGAGGGAAATACTTACGCTACTCTGCTGCATCATCCCTTCCTCTTCGGGGAAATCCAACACAAGCTCAAGAGGTAGCAAGAAGAATTTCTGGTGTCGTTGCCGGGGAGTCTACGCAAAAGTCAACATACCAAGTACCCATCATAATCCCTATCTCTCGCATTACATTATTTGCCATTTGCCTCTCGTTTTCCTCTCCCCCACTTCACCCTTGCCGTTTTATTCGCCCTCTCTCTCTCTATCCTCCCTCTCTATTTGCCTTTTGCCCGTTTGCTCTTGTTTGCTCGTGTGTTGGATTGCTTGTCGTCATGGCTAGTCTCATATCTTCTCCGTTGTCTCCCGAGAATGAAGTTCTAAATTTTAAACAAAGGGAGGGAGAAAATCTAAAGGATGCTTGGTATAGAATTTGCAATGCTCAAAATAGATCTACCAGGAAGCAATCTACTTCAGTTCTTCTTCGCAATTTTTATGTAGGTGTTAATCCTTGGTATAGATATATCCTCGATACCATTATCAGAGGGAACTTCTTGGGTAGCCATACTTTTGATTCTTATAATGCTATGTTAGATTTATTTGGCTCACCACCTCTTTTGGTTAATGGAACCATGTTAACTTTGGAGCATGTTATGCACAGACTTGATGTCGGTGTCAAAACCGGCGGATCTCGGGTAGGAGGTCCCGAACTGTGCGTCTAGGCCGGATGGTAATAGGAGGCAGGGAACATGATGTTTTACCCAGGTTCGGGTCCTCTTGATGGAGGTAAAACCCTACGTCCTACTTGATTAATATTGATGATATGGGTAGTACAAGAGTAGATCTACCACGAGATCAAGGAGGCTAAACCCTAGAAGCTAGCCTATGGTATGATTGTTGTATATGGAGTTGATTTATCGACTAGCCTGGCCTCGGTTCATATAATGCACCAGAGGCCTAGGATAACAAGAGTCCTAGCCGAATACGCCGGTGGGGAGAAGTCCTTGTCTTGATCGCCAAGTCTTTGTGGAATCTTCCTTGCATGCGGTAGCTGTCCGAACTGGCCCATGAGTATACGGCCATGGGGGGCCTTGGCCCAATCTAATAGATCGGGAGACGACGTGGTGAGTACCCCCTAGTCCAGGACACCGTCAGTAGCCCCCTGAACCAGTCTTCAAGTTAGGGACGCTCCTCGATTCTTCCGAACTGTTCTTCATTTTCGGTCGCCGGTCTTGAAAACTGGTTCAACAAATCTTCTTTATCTTCGATCTTGAGGATCGCCGAAATGCATTCGATGAGTTTACACGTCGGGTATCCGAGGAGCCCCTTTAAGTTTCCGGCCTTTATCAATGCCTTGTTTATTTTTATGCCACACCTCGGGTTTGAAGTTGTTCCCGGGAGGCAGGGTCCTCTTGCGTCCGAGCTCCAACGCCGGACCGCTTCCCAGCTCTAGAGCCGGAATGTATCCGAGCTCCAACGCCGGACTATGTATCCGAGCTCCAACGCCGGACTGTATATCCGAGCTCCAATGCCGAAATATATCCGAGCTCCAACGCCGGACTGTGTCCAGGCTCCAATGCCGGACTATATCCGAGGTGTCATATCACCTTGGTTCAAAAAAGTTGAAGGAGTTTAGCCGAGCTTAATGCCGGAAATGCCCTCTATGGAGCCAGCCGCTAGCGCCCGAGCTTTATGCCGGACTGCTTCCGAGGTGGTGCACCACCCCGACTATGGGCGGATTTTTTGTCAATATTTTTTGTTGGTGCAATTTATTCTCTGCCGAGATATATAGCCAGTAGCCCTCAAGGTGTGTATCGGTCTAAAACCCGAGATGCACATGAAGGATGACATAAGACCGCTGATCCCAGTAGCCGCTGAGACTCAGGTTGATTTGCAAAATCGTCCTGAGGATCAAGTCCTAGCTCGGCAGAATACTTTGGGACACAAAAGCGGCGTGCTCAGTCCTCAAGACTCAGGTTGGGTGTGGCCGACCAACCTGAGGATCAAAATCTCCTCGGAAACTATATTGCACATAAAATTTTCAGCATTGGACAAGCAATGCAGTAGCCCCCGAGACACTGGTCGGGTGGCAACACCAGATTAGGGGATCGATGTGCCCGTTTAATATTTGTAAATAATAAGCCCGAAGCCCAGTAGCCCCCGAGCCTTAATGCGGGCACGGGTGGCCGAATTAAGGATCAATATCCATAGTAAAATCACAAATTATGTGTAATGACTGTACGTATCCAAGTACTTTATGTCATTAATGCTCGGATCCGCATTGTACAAAACTTTGTTGACCGACCATCGGCTTCCACCTCCTTGGCCAGTAGTCGAGGAGTGTTTGTCCTACTTTATAAAGCCTTTATGAGGGCAAAGATTTACGACAAACAAGGCAATCTGGCCACATGGTTTTATAAACAAAGGTACGCAGAGAGATATGTTATATTACTGTTTAACAGAAGAAATGTATTCCAAAGAAAATAGTCCCGCTATCGGTTCCTTTCTTTGGGTTGTCATGCTAAGCATGATCATGAAACCTCAGCTCGAATGTAAGAGCAAAATATCGAGGATTTAGTTTGGGAGGCCAGTTAATAGCCCCCGATAGTGTTCGGCGACAGTCGAGGTCAAGCCGTAAACACTTCGGCCAATGTTATGAATGGCCCGTCATAGTCATCGGATCGCTGACCAGTTTACGCTTATTATGACAGTCAGTTTTCGGCTTTCTCCACTAAGGTGCTTAACCATGTGAGCTGGAAGCACAATCGCAGTGGTTCTCCCTTTGCACGCCTAGCCGAACAAAACGGAACGCAGGAAGCAAGTGCAGGAGCCGGGCAACCCAACTATTGACCGAAGACACAATTCGAAACCGATGCATATATAGCAATATCTGAGAATGTTTTTGCCGAATCCCTAAAGGTGTCCAGCGTTGCACTGCGAGACTAATGCTGGAAAAGCACAAATAGTTTAAAAGTGCCAAAAAGCTTGGAAAACCAAGAAACGTCAGTAAAAACATGACATCCGAACAATATCAGGTGTTCGGTGCCAATCCAAAAATTGATCTTAGAAAAAAGAAGTGCTTCTGTCGTGCTTTAACATGGTACATCCTATCTCAAGACTTCGAGCGGGTCAGCCTACGGCTTCAACCTCCTATCCCGAGGGCGGAGTACTTCTCATTAGGCCAGTTTAGCAAACTAAACTCTAGCGGCTTTGAGAGAGAAATTAGGCTCCCCGGCTAGTGACCGCACACTCGCGTCAAAAAAATGAGTGATAAATAATAATAATAATAAAACTTTGCAATGACTAAGAAGAAGAACACTTATTATAAAATGGCTCAAATAAACTTAAGAGCCCCCAAGTGACTTGAGTAAAAGAATGATTCCATGTACCGAAGTACTTATATCATATCTATGTTCAACCGAACTTTAAACGCGTCTTAACCGACCGTCAGCTTCTCCCTCTTCGGTCAAGGACCGAAAAGTGTTATGTACTCCATCGGTCGAGAATATCGATGGTGTTTCCAATAACCAGGCAATCAGGCCATAAGTTGTAACAGACAAAGCGCGCTCAGGGAACTTATGCTATATTACCGTGAAGTGTAAGAAGCATCTTCGAAGAAAATAGTACCCCCATCGATACCTTTCTTCGGTGCTCATTGTTATTATGAGACTTGTGCAATAGATTTTTTGTACTCATGAGTTCCGTTGTGTGCCGACCATCATTGAAAACTATAAGAGCGCTAGCTTTCGGCTTCACCTAGTGTGAGGTCCAGCTCGGTTGACCCGATCGTGACAATCACAGAGGTGCTCCCTTTACTCCCTAGCCGAACAATCGGGAACGTAGGGGTAAACACAGGAGCGAGGCAACCCAGCTTGCAAATCGCTTAAGTCAATATGGTGCATATTGTGGCCTAATACACGAACAAGGAACGAAGCCGTACAAGTATAATCATATGCAAGTAGAAAAGCTTCATGAAGGAAGCCCCCAAATGAATTGGGTATTTGAATTTATGCGTCACAAATAAAGTTTGGACAAGGAAATTTTTTACAAGCAACTTTTTTTCAAAAAGTATAATGCTTGGTCGAACCGAACACAAGTTAGAAATTAAAGCTTTGAGCATGAAAGCGACTTAGCTGGTTAATGTGTTCGGTATTGATGACGCGGTCCGAGCTTGATGCGGGGCAAGGTTCCATCCTCCAAGCTGGTCCCGAGGTGGCGGAGCGAAGAGCTCGACACGCCGAAGTGGTGACATAGCACGGTCCATGCAGACCGGCAGAGTGACGCCGAAGTCCCCGGATCATTTTCCTGTGCACAAAAATAGTGCAAATCGGAGATAATAATAATAATGATAATTAAAAAAAATGTTGCATAATAAATAATTTATGCAAAGTGAGTGATAGAAGAAATATGGCCTGGCGCCGAAGTGAATGTCGATGCAGGGCATCGGCGTGATGCAGTAAAGGCGTGGAAAAGCCTGAATTCACAGGTCGGTCCGAGCTCGATGCGGCGTTCGCCGGACTATGTACGGAAACTGATCGAACCACCACGCGACCTCGTTAATGCGGCCACCATTTGATAGACCTGTTTACATATGATGGACAAACCAGAGTAATAGTTCCTTGGGAAAAATGAACCCAAATAAAAAAACTGGGATTAATAGCACCTAGTTTATTTGTTGTAGAAATCCGAAGGAAGGTGATTCCCAAAATTGGGACTTGCTCCGCACACCCATTGCCTGATGGGCGATAAAATGATGGCATGGCAATGCTGGTAAAGGTTGACTCGCCGAGGCAAAGCCCTCGGCCCAGCTAACGTGACGGAGCTGGTCGGCTAGTGACGCCGAAGTGTCTGGAGTAGGTTGATGAAGAGATGGCAAAGCCCCCGGTCCAGCCGAGATGTCGAAGCCTCGATGTCAGCCGATGAGTCGAAGTAGGTCGGCGTGATGGACACTAGCTTGAAGAAGCAATAGTGCGGCCCTGCCGATGCAGGTCGTAATGTGGTCGATGCCGGCTTGATGAAGCGACCGTGCGGCGATGCCGGTATGCCCGCTCCGTGTAATCCGTGGGGCGGCGATGTTGATGATGATTTATCCTTCCCGATACCGGACTCTTGTTCGGCTTGCCGAGATGATGATCCGAAGGAGTTGAGCTCGGCTCAACAAAGTGACGCCGTGTCTAGCGTAGGTCGGCAGGCGTGGAGTGATATTGCCGGACTGGTTTGACACCAGCATGATGTTGAAGATCATGTTCAAAAGATCTTAAAGTTAGTGGGATGTGTTCGGGAACAAAACACAATACCCCATACAAAACTTCCTTTAAAAGGGATGTCCGAAATCCTGTTCATAAAAAAGATGAACTCGGGTCGGATTCGTTTTCGCGCAGAAAACAGATCCGAAAAGTGATGCACTAATCGGAAGGTTCCCGGAGTTTGGACGGTCGGATCGAGCCGAAATTTTGATAAGTGGTAGATATAGGAATTCCACAGCCGATCAACGGTTGGATCTTCCAAAGGACGTCCGAGCTAGAAGCTGGACACCACGCCCTAAACTCATCCAAATTCCCGTCCAGATTTGACAGGGCTCCGATATATCGTGGATTGCCAGAGATTCCTCCATCGGAACTCGACGAAATTTTCCAAGGTTGTTGTAGACTCAATTCCGCACAATTCCACCAAAGCGATCGTCAAAGCGATACTCGAGGAGGTGGTGGTGGCAGATACGAGTTCGCTGTCCAGAAAAACAGCATGGTCGCTTGAGGGCAACGTTGACGTTGAGCCCCCGAGATCCATAGATGATTCCTCCGTGATCTTGATAGAGATCAGAGTTGATGTTTGATGAAGGCTCTCGTCCGAACATGGTGATCCGAACACGGGCGCAATTCTTGGTCGAACCAAGGTGACCAGTCAAACTGGTGACGGAGACGCCGAAGTCGCAGTTGATCTGCCGGCGAGCCATCGATCCTTTTGTCGATCACACAGCGGAATTCTCAATGAAAGCACCAATGTCTGTGTCAAAACCGGCGGATCTCAGGTAGGGGGTCCCGAACTGTGCGTCCAGGCCGGATGGTAACAGGAGGCAGGGAACACGATGTTTTACCCAGGTTCGGGCCCTCTTGATGGAGGTAAAACCCTACGTCCTACTTGATTAATATTGATGATATGGGTAGTACAAGAGTAGATCTACCACGAGATCAAGGAGGCTAAACCCTAGAAGCTAGCCTATGGTATGATTGTTGTATATGGAGTTGATTTATCGACTAGCCTGGCCTCGGCTCATATAATGCACCAGAGGCCTAGGATAACAAGAGTCCTAGCCGAATACGCCGGTGGGGAGAAGTCCTTGTCTTGATCGCCAAGTCTTTGTGGAATCTTCCTTGTATGCGGCAGTTGTCCGAACTGGCCCATGAGTATACGGCCATGGGGGGCCTCGACCCAATCTAATAGATCGGGAGACGACGTGGTGAGTACCCCCTAGTCCAGGACACCGTCACTTGATATTATCGAAAATAAAGTTGCTACTATTGAATTAATTGAAAATTTAGATAAAAAGATCTACAATCAAATTACCCAATATGGATCTAAGGTAGGAATGACTTTGAAAAATATTAAGGAAAAGGAACCCATAGTTAATGAGAAGATAAACTTAGATTCTACTAGAATTGATAAACTTGAGGGTATCATTACAAACTTGGAAACCGCTTTTTCTTCCGTAAAGAATACTCCAAGTCCTCCTACTAAAATTGCCAAGCTTAAGTATGTTCCTAAAAATAAGGGTGAATCATCTAGTAAAGAAACTGCTGATCTTAAATCTATAAGAATTCATCCCAATCTTTTTGCTATCATTAAAGAACCAATTGCTACAAATGAATTTTTCGATCTTGTGCCTAAAATTTTGATAATCACTAGAAAGAAAGAAATTCCTAAGGGAAATAGATGCCTCATCAAAGAATTGCCTACCAAAGATGGCAATACCTAGATCTATCCTCGCTTTTATGCCTAGCTAGGGGCGTTAAACGATAGCGCTTGTTGGGAGGCAACCCAATTTTATTTTTATTCCTTGCTTTTTTCTCCTGTTTAGTAATAAATAATTTATTTAGACTCTATTTTGGTTGTGTTTTTGTGTTTAATTAGTGTTTGTGCCAAGTAGAACCGTTGGGAAGACTTGGGGAAAGTCTTGTTGAACTTGCTGTAAAAAAACAGAAACTTTAGCGCTCACGAGAACTGCTGTAATTTTTATTTGAAGAGTGATATTTAGTTAATTCTTTTTGAAGATGATTAATAGATAAATTACTCACGTCCAGAAATTTATTTTAGAATTTTTGGGGTTCCAAATCTTGCGATAGCTACATATTACTACAGACTGTTCTGTTTTTGACAGATTCTGTTTTTCGTGTGTTGTTTGCTTATTTTGATGAATCTATGGCTAGTAAAATAGTTTATAATCCATAGACAAGTTGGAATACAGTAGGTTTAACACCAATATAAATAAATAATGAGTTCATTACAGTACCTTGAAGTGGTTTTTTGTTTTCTTTCGCTAACGGAGCTCACGAGTTTTCTACTTTAAGTTTTGTGTTGTGAAGTTTTCAAGTTTTGGGTGAATTCTTTTGATGGATTATGGAACAAGGATTGGCAAGAGCCTAAGATTGGGGATGCCCATGGCACCCCCAAGGTAATCCAAGGACACCAAAAAGTCAAAGCTTGGGGATGCCCCGGAAGGCATCCCCTCTTTCGTCCACTTCCATCGGTAATTTACTTGGAGCTATATTTTTATTCACCAACATGATATGTGTTTTGCTTGGAGTGTCTTATATTATTTGTGTCTTTGTGTTTTAGTATGACACAATAATCCTTGCTGTACACACCTTTTGAGAGAGCCATACATGAATTAAAATTTGATAGAATACTCTATGTGCTTCACTTATATCTTTTGAGCTATGTAGTTTTGCTCTATGTGCTTCACTTATATCTTTTGAGCTATGTAGTTTTGCTCTATGTACTTCACTTAGATCTTTTAGCACGGTGGTGGATTCGTTTTAAAGAAACTATTGATCTATCATGCTTCGCTCAAATTATTTTGGAAGTCTCTTAATAACATGGTAATTTGCTTAATAATAATATGCTTGGTATTCAAGATTTGTGAAACTTTCTTTTGAGTGTGTTGAATACTAAGAAAAGAATGAAGCATGATAATTGTTTTGAGATATGGAGGAGATAATATTAGAGTCATGCTAGTTGAGTAGTTGTGAATTTAAAGAATACTTGTGTTAAAGTTTGTGATTCCCGTAGCATGCACGTATGGTGAACCGTTATGTGATGAAGTCGGAGCATGATTTATTTATTGATTGTCTTCCTTATGAGTGGCGGTCGGGAACGAGTGATGGTCTTTTCATACCAATCTATCCCCCTAGGAGCATGCGCGTAATACTTTTCTTTGATAACTTTTAGATTTTTGTAATAAGTATATGAGTTCTTTATGACTAATGTTGAGTCCATGGATTATACGCACTCTCACCCTTCCACGTTTGCTAGCCTCTCTAATACCGCGCACCTTTCGCTGGTATCATACACCCACCATATACCTTCCTCAAAACAGCCACCATACCTACCTATTATGGCGTTTCCATAGCCATTTCGAGATATATTGCCATGCAACTTTTCACCGTTCCGTTTATCATGACACATTCATCATTGTCATATTGCATATCCCGGTACACCACCGGAGGCATTCATATAGAGTCATATTTTGTTCTAAGTATCAAGTTGTAATTGTTGAGTTGTAAGAAAAATAAAATTGTGATGATCATCATTTTTAGAGCATTGTCCCAAGTGAGGAAAGAATGATGGAGACTATGATTCCCCCATAAGTCGGGATGAGACTCCGGACGAAAAATAAATAAAAGAGGCCAAAGAAGCCCAAATAAAAAGAGAAAGAAAAGAGGCCATAAAAAAAGAGAAAAGGCCCAAATAAAAAAATGAGAGAAAAAGAGAGAAGGGACAATGTTACTATCCTTTTACCACACTTGTGCTTCGAAGTAGCACCATGATCTTCATAGTAGAGAGTCTCTCATGTTATCACTTTCATATACTAGTGGGAATCTTTCATTATAGAACTTGGCTTGTATATTCCAATGATGGGCTTCCTCAAGTTGCCCTAGGTCTTCATGAACAAGCAAGTTGGATGCACACCCACTTAGTTTTTTTTTGAGCTTTCATATACTTATAGCTCTAGTGTATCCGTTGCATGGCAATCCCTACTCACTCACATTGATATCTATTGATGGGCATCTCCATAGCCCGTTGATACTCCTACTTGATGTGAGACTATCTTCTCCTTTTTGTCTTCTCCACAACCACCATTCTATTCCACCTATAGTGTTATATCCATGGCTCACGCTCATGTATTGCGTGAAGATTGAAAAAGTTTGAAAAAGTTAGAGTATGAAACAATTGCTTGGCTTGTCATCGGGGTTGTGCATGATTTAAATACTTTGTGTGGTGAAGATCGAGCATAGCCAGAATATATGATTTTGTAGGGATAACTTTCTATGGCCATGATATTTTGAGAAGACATAATTGCTTTGTTAGTATGCTTGAAGTATTATTATTTTTATGTCAATATAAACTTCTGTCTTGAATCTTTCGAATCTGAATATTCATATCACAATTAAGAAGATTGCATTGAAATTATGCCAAGTAGCACTCCGCATCAAAAATTCTCTTTTTATCATTTACCTACTCGAGGACGAGCAGGAATTAAGCTTGGGGATGCCTGATACGTCTCCAACGTATCTATAATTTTTGATTGCTCCATGCTATATTATCTACTGTTTTGGACTATATTGGGCTTTATTTTCCACTTTTATATTATTTTTGGGACTAACCTATTAACTGGAGGCCCAGCCCAGAATTGCTGTTTTTTGCCTATTTCAGTATTTCGGAGAAACAAAATATCAAACGGAGTCCAAACGGAATAAAACCTTCGGGAACGTGATTTTCTCACTGAACGTGATCCAGGAGACTTGGGCCCTACTCCAAGGAGTCAAAGAGGCGGTCACGAGGGGGGGGGGCGCCCCCCCTAAGGCGTGCCCCTGCCTCGTGGGCCCCTCGGTGCTCCACCGACATACTCCTTACTCCTATATATACCTACGTACCCCCAAACAATCAGAACAGGAGCCAAAAACCTAATTCCACCGCCGCAACTTTCTGTATCCACGAGATCCCATCTTGGGGCCTGTTCCGAAGCTCCGCCGGAGAGGGCCGTCATCACGGAGGGCTTCTACATCATCATAGCCTCTCCGATGAAGTGTGAGTAGTTTACCTAAGACCTTCGGGTCCATAGTTAGTAGCTAGATGGCTTCTTCTCTCTTTTTGGATCTCAATACAAAGTTCTCCCCCTCTCTTGTGGAGATCTATTCGATGTAATAATCTTTTTGCGGTGTGTTTGTTGAGATCGATGAATTGTGGGTTTACGATCAAGTCTATCTATGAATAATATTTGAATCTTCTCTGAATTCTTTTATGTATGATTGGTTATCTTTGCAAGTCTCTTCGAATTATCCGTTTGGTTTGGCCAACTAGATTGGTAGTTCTTGCCATGGGAGAAGTGCTTAGCTTTGGGTTCGATCTTGCGGTGTCCTTTCCCAGTAACAGAAGGGGAAGCAAGGCACGTATTGTATCGTTGCCATCGAGGATAACAAGATGGGGTTTATTTCATATTGCATGAATTTATCTCTCTACATCATATCATCTTGCTTAAAGCGTTACTCTGTTTTTAACTTAATACTCTAGATGCATGTTGGATAGCGGTCGATGATTGGAGTAATAGTAGGAGATGCAGAATCGTTTCGGTCTACTTGTCATAGACGTGATGCCTATATACATGATCATGCCTAGATATTCTCATAACTATGCTCAATTATGTCAATTGCTCAACAGTAATTTGTTCACCCACCGTAGAATACTTATGCTCTTCAGAGAAGCCACTAGTGAAACCTATGGCCTGTTCGGGAACGTAGTAATTTCAAAATTTTCCTACGCACACGCAAGATCATGGTGATGCATAGCAACGAGAGGGGAGAGTGTGATCTACGTACCCTTGTAGACCGACAGCGGAAGCGTTAGCACAACGCGGTTGATGTAGTCGTACGTCTTCATGGCCCGACCGATCAAGCACCGAAACTACGACACCTCCGAGTTTGAGCACATGTTCAGCTCGATGACGATCCCCGGACTCCGATCCAGCAAAGTGTCGGGGAAGAGTTCTGTCAGCACGACGGCATGGTGACGATCTTGATGTACTACCGTCGCAGGGCTTCGCCTAAGCACCGCTACAATATTATCGAGGATTATGGTGGAAGGGGGCACCGCACACGGCTAAGAATATGATCACGTGGATCAACTTGTGTGTCTAGGGGTGCCCCCTGCCCCTGTATATAAAGGAGAAAGGGGAGGAGATCGGTCGGCCCTATAGGCGCGCCAACGAGGAGTCCTCCTCCTAGTAGGAGTAGGACTCCTACTAGGAGGGGGAAGGAAGTGGGGAAGGAGAAGGAAAGGGGGGCGCCGCCCCCCCCTCTCCTAGTCCAATTCGGACCAGGGGGAGGAGGCACGCGGCCCACCTTTGGCTGCCCCTCTCTTTCTCCACTAAGGCCCATATGGCCCATTACTTCTCCCGGGGTGGTTCCGGTAACCCTCCGGCTCCCCGGTTTTCTCCGAAATCACCCGAACACTTCCGGTGTCCGAATATAGCCGTCCAATATATCAATCTTTATGTCTTGACCATTTCGAGACTCCTCGTCATGTCCGTGATCACATCCGGGACTCCGAACTAACTTCGGTACATCAAAACTCATAAACTCATAATATAACTGTCATCGAAACCTTAACCGTGCGGACCCTACGGGTTCGAGAACAATGTAGACATGACCGAGACACGTCTCCGGTCAATAACCAATAGCGGAACCTGGATGCTCATATTGGCTCCTACATATTCTACGAAGATCTTTATCGGCCAAACCGCATAACAACATACGTTGTTCCCTTTGTCATCAGTATGTTACTTGCCCGAGATTCGATCATCGGTATCTCAATACCTAGTTCAATCTCGTTACCGGCAAGTCTCTTTACTCGTTTCATAATACATCATCTTGCAACTAACTCATTAGTTGTAATTCTTGCAAGGCTTATGTGATGTGCATTACCGAGAGGGCCCAAAGATACCTCTCCGACAATCGGAGTGACAAATCCTAATCACGAAATACGCCAACCCAACATTCACCTTTGGAGACACCTGTAGAGCTCCTTTATAATCACCCAGTTACGTTGTGACGTTTGGTAGCACACAAAGTGTTCCTCCGGTAAACGGGAGTTGCATAATATCATAGTCATAGGAACGTGTATAAGTCATGAAGAAAGCAATAGCAACATACTAAACGATCGGGTGCTAAGCTAATGGAATGGGTCATGTCAATCACATTATTCTCCTAATGATGTGATCCCATTAATCAAATGACAACACATGTCTATGGTTAGGAAACATAGCCATCTTCGATTAACAAGCTAGTCAAGTAGAGGCATACTAGTGACGTTTGGTTTGTCTATGTATTCACACAAGTATTATGTTTCCGGATAATACAATTTGAGCATGAATAATAAACATTTATCATGATATAAGGAAATAAAATAATAACATCATTATTGCCTCTAGGGCATATTTCCTTCAGTCTCCCACTTGCACTAGAGTCAATAATCTAGATTACACAGTAATGATTCTAACAACCATGGAGCTTTGGTGCTGATCATGTTTTGCTCGTGGAAGAGGCTTAGTCAACGGGTCTGCAACATTCAGATCCGTATGTATCTTGCAAATCTCTATGTCTCCCACCTGGACTAGATCCCGGATGGAATTGAAGCGTCTCTTGATGTGCTTGGTTCTCTTATGAAATCTGGATTCCTTTGCCAGGGCAATTGCACCAGTATTGCCACAAAAGATTTTCATTGGACCCGATGCACTAGGTATGACACCTAGATCGGATATGAACTCCTTCATCCAGACTCCTTTGTTTGCTGCTTCCGAAGCAGCTATGTACTCCGCTTCGCATGTAGATCCCGCCACAACGCTTTGTTTAGAACTGCACCAACTGACAGCTCCATCGTTTAATGTAAACACGTATCCGGTTTGCGATTTAGAATGGTCCGGATCAGTGTCAAAGCTTGCATCAAAGTAACCATTTATGATGAGCTCTTTGTCACCTCCATACATGAGAAACATATCCTTAGTCCTTTTTAGGTATTTCAGGATGTTCTTGACCGCTGTCCAGTGATCCACTCCTGGATTACTTTGGTACCTCCCTGCTAGACTTATAGCAAGACACACATCAGGTCTGGTACACAGCATTGCATACATGATAGAGCCTATGGCTGAAGCATAGGGAACATCTTTCATTTTCTCTCTATCTTCTGCATTGGTCGGACTTTGAGTCTTACTCAATTTCACCCCTTGTAACACAGGCAAGAATCCTTTCTTTGCTTGATTCATTTTGAACTTTTTCAAAACTTTGTCAAGGTACGTGCTTTGGGAAAGTCCAATTAAGCGTCTTGATCTGTCTCTATAGATCTTGATGCCCAATATGTAGGCAGCTTCACCGAGGTCTTTCATCGAAAAACTTTTATTCAAGTATCCTTTTATGCTATCCAGAAATTCTATATCATTTCCAATTAGTAATATGTCATCTACATATAATATCAGAAATGCTACAGAGCTCCCACTCACTTTCTTGTAAATACAGGCTTCTCTAAAAGTCTGTATAAAACCAAATGCTTTGATCACACTATCAAAGCGTTTATTCCAACTCCGAGAGGCTTGCACCAGTCCATAAATGGATCGCTGGAGCTTGCACACTTTGTTAGCTCCCTTTGGATAGACAAAACCTTCCGGTTGCATCATATACAACTCTTCTTGCAGAAATCCATTCAGGAATGCAGTTTTGACATCCATCTGCCAAATTTCATAATCATAAAATGCAGTAATTGCTAACATGATTCAGACAGACTTAAGCATCGCTACGGGTGAGAAGGTCTCATCGTAGTCAATCCCTTGAACTTGTCGAAAACCTTTTGTGACAAGTCGAGCTTTGTAGACAGTAACATTACCGTCAGCGTCAGTCTTCTTCTTAAAGATCCATTTATTCTCAATTGCTTGCCGATCATTGGGCAAGTCAACCAAAGTCCATACTTTGTTCTCATACATGCATCCCATCTCAGATTTCATGGCTTCAAGCCATTTTGCGGAATCTGGGCTCACCATCGCTTTTCCATAGTTCGTAGGTTCATCATGATCTAGTAGCATGACTTCTAGAACAGGATTACCGTACTACTCTGGTGCGGATCTTACTCTGGTTGATTTACGAGGTTCAATAGTATCTTGTTCTGAAGCTTCATGATCATCATCATTAGCTTCCTCACTAATTGGTGTAAGTGTCACAGAAACTGGTTTCTGTGATGTACTACTTTCGAATAATGGAGCAGGTACAGTTACCTCATCAAGTTCTACTTTCCTCCCACTCACTTCTTTCGAGAGAAACTCCTTCTCTAGAAAGTTTCCAAATTTAGCAACAAAAGTTTTGCCTTCGGATCTGTGATAGAAGGTGCATCCAATAGTTTCCCTTGGATATCCTATGAAGACACATTTCTCCGATTTGGGTTCGAGCTTATCAGGTTGAAGCTTTTTCACATAAGCATCGCAACCCCAAACTTTCAGAAATGACAACTTTGGTTTCTTGCCAAACCATAGTTCATAAGGCGTCGTCTCAACGGATTTTGATGGTGCCCTATTTAACGTGAATGCGGCCGTCTCTAGAGCATATCCCCAAAACGATAGCGGTAAATCAGTAAGAGACATCGTAGATTGCACCATATCTAGTAAAGTACGATTACGATGTTCGGACACACCATTACGCTGTGGTGTTCCGGGTGGCGTGAGTTGCGAAACTATTCCACATTGTTTCTAATGTACACCAAACTCGTAACTCAAATATTCTCCTCCACGATCAGATCGTAGGAATTTTATTTTCTTGTTACGATGATTTTCAACTTCACTCTGAAATTCTTTGAACTTTTCAAATGTTTCAGACTTATGTTTCATTAAGTAGATATACCCATATCTGCTTAAGTCATCTGTGAAGGTGAGAAAATAACGATATCCCCCACGAGCCTCAACATTCATCGGACCACATACATCTGTATGTATGATTTCCAACAAATCTGTTGCTCTCTCCATAGTACCGGAGAACGGTGTTTTTGTCATCTTACCCATAAGGCACGGTTCGCAAGTACCAAGTGATTCATAATCAAGTGGTTCCAAAAGCCCATCAGTATGGAGTTTCTTCATGCGCTTTACACCGATATGACCCAAACGGCAGTGCCACAAATAAGTTGCACTATCATTATCAACTCTGCATCTTTTGGTTTCAACATTATGAATATGTGTGTCACTACTATCGAGATTTAATAAGAATAGACCACTCTTTAAGGGTGCATGACCATAAAAGATATTACTCATATAAATAGAACAACCATTATTCTCTGATTTAAATGAATAACCGTCTCGCATCAAACAAGATCCAGATATAATGTTCATGCTTAACGCTAGCACCAAATAACAATTATTTAGGTCTAATACTAATCCCGAAGGTAGATGTAGAGGTAGCGTGCCGACCGCGATCACATCGACTTTGGAACCATTTCCCACGCGCATCGTCACCTCGTCCTTAGCCAATCTTTGCTTAATCCATAGTCCCTGTTTCGAGTTGCAAATATTAGCAACAGAACCAGTATCAAATACCCAGGTGCTACTTGCGAGCATTAGTAAGGTACACATCAATAACATGTATATCACATATACCTTTGTTCACCTTGCCATCCTTCTTATCCGCCAAATACTTGGGGCAGTTCCGCTTCCAGTGACCAGTCTGCTTGCAGTAGAAGCACTCAGTTTCAGGCTTAGGTCCAGGTTTAGGCTTCTTATCTTGAGTAGCAACTTGCTTGCTGTTCTTTTTGAAGTTCCCCTTCTTCTTCCCTTTGCCCTTTTTCTTGAAACTAGTGGTCTTATTGACCATCAACACTTGATGCTCCTTCTTGATTTCTACCTCCGCAGCTTTCAGCATTGCGAAGAGCTCGGGAATAGTCTTATCCATCCCTTGCATATTATAGTTCATCACGAAGCTCTTGTAGCTTGGTGGCAGTGATTGGAGAATTCTGTCAATGACACAATCATCTGGAAGATTAACTCCCAATTGAATCAAGTGATTATTATACCCAGACATTTTGAGTATATGCTCACTGACAGAACTGTTCTCCTCCATCTTGCAACTATAGAACTTATTGGAGACTTCATATCTCTCAATCCGGGCATTTGCTTGAAATATTAACCTCAACTCCTGGAACATCTCATATGCTCCATGACGTTCAAAACGTCGTTGAAGTCCCGATTCTAAGCCGTAAAGCATGGCACACTGAACTATCGAGTAGTCATCAGCTTTGCTCCGCCAGACATTCATAACATCTGGTGTTGCTCCCGCAGCAGGCCTGGCACCCAGCGCTGCTTCCAGGACGTAATTCTTCTGTGCAGCAATGAGGATAATCCTCAAGTTATGGACCCACTCCGTGTAATTGCTACCATCATCTTTCAACTTTGCTTTCTCAAGGAACGCATTAAAATTCAACGGAACAACAGCACGGGCCATCTATCTACAATCAAACATAGACAAACAAGATACTATCAGGTACTAAGTTCATGATAAATTTAGGTTCAATTAATCATATTACTAAAGAACTCCCACTTAGATAGACATCCCTCTAATCCTCTAAGTGATTACGTGATCCAAATCAACTAAACCATGTCCGATCATCACGTGAGATGGAGTAGTTTCATTGGTGAACATCGCTATGTTGATCATATCTACTATATGATTCACGCTCGACCTTTCGGTCTCCGTGTTCCGAGGCCATATCTGTATATGCTTGGCTCGTCAAGTATAACCTGAGTATTCTGCGTGTGCAACTGTTTTGCACCCGTTGTATTTGAACGTAGAGCCTATCACACCCGATCATCACGTGGTGTCTCAGCATGAAGAACTTTCGCAACGGTGCATACTCAGGGAGAACACTTCTTGATAATTAGTGAGAGATCATCTTAAAATGCTACCGTCAATCAAAGCAAGATAAGATGCATAAAAGATAAACATCACATGCAATCAATATAAGTGATATGATATGGCCATCATCATCTTGTGCTTGTGATCTCCATCTTCGAAGCACCGTCGTGATCACCATCGTCACCGGCGCGACACCTTGATCACCATCGCAGCATCATTGTCGTCTCTCCAATCTTATGCTTCCACGACTATCGCTACCGCTTAGTGATAAAGTAAAGCATTACAGCGCAATTGCATTGCATATAATAAAGCGACAACCATATGGCTCCTGCCAGTTGCCGATAACTTGGTTACAAAACATGATCATCTCATACAATAAAATTTAGCATCATGTCTTGACCATATCACATCACAACATGCCCTGCAAAAACAAGTTAGACGTCCTCTACTTTGTTGTTGCAAGTTTTACGTGGCTGCTACGGGCTTAAATAAGAACCAATCTTACCTACGCATCAAAACCACAACGATAGTTTGTCAAGTTGGTGTTGTTTTAACCTTCGCAAGGACCGGGCGTAGCCACACTTGGTTCAACTAAAGTTGGAGAAACTGTCACCCGCTAGCCACCTTTGTGCAAAGCACGTCGGGAGAACCGGTCTCGCGTAAGCGTACGCGTAATGTCGGTCCGGGCCGCTTCGTCCAACCATACCACCGAACCAAAGTATGACATGCTGGTAAGCAGTATGACTTATATCGCCCACAACTCACTTGTGTTCTACTCGTGCATATAACATCAACACATAAAACCTAGGCTCAGATGCCACTGTTGGGGAACATAGTAATTTCAAAATTTTCCTACGCACACGCAAGATCATGGTGATGCATAGCAACGAGAGGGGACAGTGTGATCTACATACCCTTGTAGACCGACAGCGGAAGCATTAGCACAACACGGTTGATGTAGTCGTACGTCTTCATGGCCCGACCGATCAAGCATCGAAACTACGGCACCTCCAAGTTTTAGCACACGTTTAGCTCGATGACGACCCCCGGACTCCGATCCAGCAAAGTGTCGGGGAAGAATTCCGTTAGCACGACGGCGTGGTGACGATCTTGATGTACTACCGTCGCAGGGCTTCGCCTAAGCACCGCTACAATATTATCGAGGATTATGGTGGAAGGGGGCACCGCACACGGCTAAGAATATGATCACGTGGATCAACTTGTGTGTCTAGGGGTGCCCCCTGCCCCTGTTTATAAAGGATCAAGGGGAGGAGGCCGGCCGGCCCTATAGGCGCGCCAAGGAGGAGTCCTCCTCCTAGTAGGAGTAGGACTCCTACTAGGAGGGGGAAGGAAGTGGGGAAGGAGAAGGAAAGGGGGGCGCCGCCCCCCCTCTCCTAGTCCAATTTGGACCAGGGGGAGGAGGCGCGTGGCCCACCTTTGGCTGCCCCTGTCTTTCTCCACTAAGGCCCATATGGCCCATTACTTCTCCCGGGGTGGTTCCGGTAACCCTCCGGCTCCCCGGTTTTCTCCGAAATCACCCGGAACACTTTCGGTGTCCGAATATAGCCGTCCAATATATCAATCTTTATGTCTTGACCATTTCGAGACTCCTCGTCATGTCTGTGATCACATCCGGGACTCCAAACTAACTTCGGTACATCAAAACTCATAAACTCATAATATAACTGTCATCGAAACCTTAAGCGTGCGGACCCTACGGGTTCGAGAACAATGTAGACATGACCGAGACACGTCTCCGGTCAATAACCAATAGCGGAACCTAGATGCTCATATTGGCTCCTACATATTCTACGAAGATCTTTATCGGTCAGACCGCATAACAACATACGTTGTTCCCTTTGTCATCGGTATGTTACTTGCCCGAGATTCGATCGTCAGTATCTCAATACCTAGTTCAATCTCGTTATCGGCAAGTCTCTTTACTCGTTTCGTAATACATCATCTTGCAACTAACTCATTAGTTGTAATGCTTGCAAGGCTTATGTGATGTGCATTACCGAGAGGGCCCAGAGATACCTCTCCGACAATCGGAGTGACAAATCCTAATCTCGAAATACGCCAACCCAACATTCACCTTTGGAGACACCTGTAGAGCTCCTTTATAATCACCCAGTTACATTGTGACGTTTGGTAGCACACAAAGTGTTCCTCCGGTAAACGGGAGTTGCATAATCTCATAGTCATAGGAACGTGTATTAGTCATGAAGAAAGCAATAGCAACATACTAAATGATCGGGTGCTAAGCTAATGGAATGGGTCATGTCAATCACATTATTCTCCTAATGATGTGATCCCATTAATCAAATGACAACACATGTCTATGGTTAGGAAACATAACCATCTTCGATTAACGAGCTAGTCAAGTAGAGGCATACTAGTGACGTTTGGTTTGTCTATGTATTCACACAAGTATTATGTTTCCGGATAATACAATTCTAGCATGAATAATAAACATTTATCATGATATAAGGAAATAAAATAATAACATTAGTATTGCCTCTAGGGCATATTTCCTTCATGGCCCCGGGTCTATTCTCATCATATTAATCACCATCACTCTAATATTGCTTTGCTTTTTTTACTTTGCCTTTTACTTTTCACTTTGCATCTCTATACCAAAAATACCAAAAATATTATATCTATCAGATCTCACTCTTGTAAGTGACCGTGAAGGGATTGACAACCCCTAATCGTGTTGGTTGTGAGTAGCTATCGTTTTGTGCAGGTACGAGGGACTTGAGCGTGGCCTCCTACTGGATTGATACCTTGGTTCTCAAAAACTGAGGGAAATACTTACGCTACTCTGCTGCATCATCCCTTCCTCTTCGTGGAAATCCAAGGCAAGCTCAAGAGGTAGCAGTTACCCACGCCCGTATTGATGAGAATCCTGTAATAAGGGGGACACAATCTCTGCTTTGACAAGATGTGTCAAAAAACTGCCTCGCGTTATGTGCGGGGCTAGTTAAAGGAAACGGTTCAAATAATCACCGGGCCATGGCATAATGTCATGTTGCCAAAACAAGTCAGCAGATTAGATTTATGGAAATATTATTCTCTCTATGGTGGTATGTGGAACTTATTTTGCAGGGTCGGACACTATCCTTGTATTCAAATTCTTCCGTGGTGTATTTGGAGGAGGAACCCGCCTTGCAATGCCAAAGACAATACTGCGCGCCGGACTCATCATCATTGAAGCCTGGTTCAGGGGCTACTAAGGGAGTCCTGGATTAGGGGGTCCCCGGACAGCCAGACTATATCCTTTGGCCGGACTGTTAGACTATGAAGATACAAGATTGAAGACTTCGTCTCGTTTTCGGATGGGACTCTACTTGGCGTGGAAGGCAAGCTAGGCAATACGGATATGTATATCTCCTCCTTTGTAACCGACCTTGTGTAACCCTAGCCCTTTCCGGTGTCTATATAAACCGGAAGGTTTTAGTCCATAGGACAACATACAATCATACCATAGGCTAGCTTCTAGGGTTTAGCCTCTCCGATCTCGTGGTAGATCAACTCTTGTAATACTCATATCATCAAGAATAAATCAAGCAGGACATAGGGTTTTACCTCCATCAAGAGGGCTCGAACCTGGGTAAAACATCGTGTCCCCTTCTTCCTGTTACCATCCGCCTTAGACGCACAGTTCGGGACCCCCTACCCGAGATCCGTCGGTTTTGACACCGACAGATGGCAAGGTGAACAAAGGTATATGTGATATACATGTTATTGATGTGTACCTTACTAATGCTCGCAGTAGGACCTGGGTATTTGATACAGGTTCTGTTGCTAATATTTGCAACTCAGGGGATACGGATTAAGTGAAGATTGGCTAAGGACGAGGTGACGATGCGCGTGGGAAATGGTTCCAAAGTCGACGTGATCGCGGTCGGCACGCTACCTCTACATCTACCTTCGGGATTAGTATTAGACCTAAATAATTGTTATTTGGTGCCAGCGGTGAGCATGAACATTATATCTGGATCTTGTTTGATGCAAGACGGCTATTCATTTAAATCAGAGAATACTGGTTGTTCTATTTATATGAGTAATATCTTTTATGGTCATGCACCCTTGAAGAGTGGTCTATTTTTGCTAAATCTCGATAGTGGTGATACACATATTCATAATATTGAAGCCAAAAGATGCAGAGTTGATAATGATAGTGCAACTTATTTGTGGCACTCCCATTTAGGTCATATCGGAGAAAAGCACATGAAGAAACTCCATACTGATGGACTTTAGGAACCACTTGATTATGAATCACTTGGTACTTGCGAACCATGCCTCATGGGCAAGATGACTAAAATGCCATTCTCCGGAACTATGGAGAGAGCAACAGATTTGTTGGAGATCATACATACAGATGTATGTGGTCTGATGAATGTTGAGGCTCGTGGCGGATATCGTTATTTTCTCACCTTCACAGATGATTTAAGCAGATATGGGTATATCTACTTAATGAAACATAAGTCTGAAACATTTGAAAAGTTCAAAGAATTTCAGAGTGAAGTTGAAAATCATCGTAACAAGAAAATAAAGTTTCTACGATCTGATCGTGGAGGAGAATATTTGAGTTATGAGTTTGGTCTTCATTTGAAACAATGCGGAATAGTTTCGCAACTCACGCCACCCGGAACACCACAGCATAATGGTGTGTCTGAACGTCGTAATCATATTTTACTAGATATGGTGCAATCTATGATGTCTCTTACTGATTTACCGCTATCGTTTTGCGGTTATGCTTTAGAGACGGCTGCATTCACCTTAAATAGGGCACCATCAAAATCCGTTGAGACGACACCTTATGAATTGTGGTTTGGTAAGAAACCAAAGTTGTCATTTCTGAAAGTTTGGGGCTGCGATGCTTATGTGAAAAAGCTTCAACCTGATAAGCTTGAACCCAAATCGGAGAAATGTGTCTTCATAGGATACCCAAAGGAGACTATTGGGTACACCTTCTATCACAGATCCGAAGGCAAGACTTTTGTTGCTAAATTCGGAGTTTTTCTAGAGAAGGAGTTTCTCTCGAAAGAAGTGAGTGGGAGAAAAGTAGAACTTGATGAGGTAACTCTACCTGCTCCCTTATTGGAAAGTAGTTCATCATAGAAACCGGTTTCTGCGACACCTACACCAATTAGTGAAGAAATTAATGATGATGATCATGAAACTTTAGATCAAGTTGTTACTGAACCTCGTAGGTCAACCAGAGTAAGATCCGCGCCAGAGTGGTAAGGTAATCCTGTTCTGGAAGTTATGTTACTAGACCATGATGAACCTACGAACTATGAAGAAGCGATGGTGAGCCCAGATTCCGCAAAATGGCTTGAAGCCATGAAATCTGAGATGGGATCCATGTATGATAACAAAGTGTGGACTTTGGTTGACTTGCCTGTTGATCGGCAAGCAATTGAGAATAAATGGATCTTCAAGAAGAAGACTGACACTGACGGTAATGTTACTGTCTATAAAGCTCGACTTGTTGCAAAAGGTTTTCGACAAGTTCAAGGGATTGACTACCATGAGACCTTCTCACCCGTAGCGATGCTTAAGTCTATCCGAATCATGTTAGCAATTGCGGCATTTTATGATTATGAAATTTGGCAAATGGATGTCAAAACTGCATTCCTGAATGGATTTCTGGAAGAAGAGTTGTATATGATGCAACCAGAAGGTTTTGTCGATCCAAAGGGAGCTAACAAAGTGTGCAAGCTCCAGCGATCCATTTATGGACTGGTGCAAGCCTCTCGGAGTTGGAATAAACGCTTTGATAGTGTGATCAAAGCATTTGGTTTTATATAGACTTTTGGAGAAGCCTGTATTTACAAGAAAGTGAGTGGGAGCTCTGTAGCATTTCCAATATTATATGTGTATGACATATTATTGATTGGAAGTGATATAGAATTTCTGGATAGCATAAAAGGATACTTGAATAAGAGATTTTCAATGAAAGACCTCTGTGAAGCTGCTTATATATTGGGCATCAAGATCTATAGAGATAGATCAAGACGCTTAATTGGACTTTCACAAAGCACATACCTTGACAAAGTTTTGAAGAAGTTCAAAATGGATCAAGCAAAGAAAGGGTTCTTGCCTGTGTTACAAGGTGTGAAGTTGAGTAAGACTCAATGTCCAACCACTGCAGAAGATAGAGAGAAAATGAAAGACGTTCCCTATGCTTTAGCCATAGGCTCTATCATGTATGAAATGCTGTGTACCAGGCCTGATGTGTGCCTTGCTATAAATCTAGCAGGGAGGTACCAAAGTAATCCAGGAGTGGATCACTGGACAGCGGTCAAGAACATCCTGAAATACATGAAAAGGACTAAGGATATGTTCCTCATTTATGGCGGTGACAAAGAGCTCATCATGAACGGTTACGTTGATGCAAGCTTTGACACTGATCCGGACGATTCTAAATCGCGAGCCAGATACGTGTTTACATTGAACGGTGGAGCTGTCAGTTGGTGCAGTTCTAAACAAAGCGTTGTGGCGGGATCTACGTGTGAAGCGGAGTATATAGCTGCTTCGGAAGCAGCAAATGAAGGAGTCTGGATGAAAGAATTCATATCCGATCTAGGTGTAATACTTAGTATATTGGGTCCAATGAAAATCTTTTGTGACAATACTGGTGCAATTGCCTTGGCAAAGGATTCCAGATTTCACAAGAGAACTAAGCACATAAAGAGATGCTTCAATTCCATCTGGGATTTAGTCCAGGTGGGAGACATAGAAATTTGCAAGATACATACGGATCTGAATGTTGCAGACCCGTTGACTAAGCCTCTTCCACGAGCAAAACATGATCAGCACCAAGACTCCATGGGTGTTTGTCGGTGTTTTGGGAACGGGGGTCCCCAGACTTGCCTGCCTGCGGCCTGCGGCGTGGCTCGAGGAGGGGCCCAGCACGGCCCATCTTCATCAACACAGACCCAAGACCCTCACGAGGGGTCAAGCCTCACGGGGCGGATGACACGGAGCTTCCTCAGGCACGACCTCATCAGGCTGGCTCGCGAGGAGGCAGAGAGATCAAGGCGGGGTACCTCACGAGGTGCCCGTGACGCAAGCCACGATGACCAAGGGTGCCAGGTGGGCGCTAGCCCGCGCAGTGTCCTCCTTTCCTCTTTGGTGCAAAGCGAGCAAGCGTAGGCGAGAGCATCAAGCAAAGGCACCCGTTTCGGTGCAACGAGACCAAGACCGGCCCAATGGCAGGAAGGAAGTCATTGTGGAGCCCAAGCCAGCATCACCGCCAGAGCCTTTGGCAGGCGAGGACCAACTTTAGTCAGGATAAGTGTACCAGATGTTCCCCTTTAAAATGGCCAATTGTTGGCGCCCTTCCCGCTCAATATTTGGGAAGAGGCCCAGGGCCTTTGCCTATAAATAGGACTAGCCACCCACAGGGTAGAGGAGATCGGATCGAAATCAGAGAGAGAATCGAGAAGAAAGAAAGAGAGAAGGGTGACTGAACTCCTCCTAGCAGTTCACCCCCCCAGCCAAGAACAGATCCTCGCGAGGCTGTTCTTCCTTGTATTGCTCATCATCATCAGCCCAAGAGGCAATCCACCACACCACACACTGGAGTAGGGTATTACACCACAACGGTGGCCCAAACCAGTATAAACTCTGTGTCTCTTGTGCTGTTCTTTCCATAGCTTAGATCTTAGCGAGGCGGAGGGGTGCAGGTAGGTAGAAGGCGAAATCTCCGCGCGCACCCTAGTGTTCGAACCTGAAGGATCTACCGGAACCCGAAATCCGACATTTGGCGCGCCAGGTAGGTGTGCACCGGAGTTTTCCCTTCCGCCACCGCCACGACCTACCTCGCGATGAGTAGCGCGTCGCCCGCTCTGGCCGTCGGCGCCAGCACGGGGGCCAGGGGGCTCCGAGCCCTGGCCCCAGCCCTGCAACGGGTACGGTGGCCGGACAAGTTCAAGCCAACGACGCCGCCGCGCTACGGCGGCGCGACTGATCCGCTGGCCTTCTTGCTGGCGTACGAGGAGGCCATCCTCGAAGCTGGAGGTGACGATAGGGTCATGGCCAACTGGCTCCCCATGGCCCTCACCGGCGCTCCGCGCGCATGGCTGCTCCACCTGCTGGCAGCCTCCGTGGCCTCTTGGGAAGAGCTCCGTAGCCTCTTCCCCGCCCACCATGCTACACCAACACCCCCGGTCATCGCGGCCCTCCTGGGCGGCTCACAGGCGCCGCTTGCAAGTCACCATGTCAAGCCGTTCATCCGCCGGGTCAGCGCCGCTTCCACGCGGCAGGGGGCTCTCCCGGACCGGGCGGCGCCCAAGGTCGGCCTGACCTTCAGCTTGGAGGACCACCCCTCCAACTCGGCCTGCTCGGGTGCGCTCCCCATGCTGTGCACCCCCACCATCTGCCAGGTGGCCGTCACTAGAACTCTCATCGATGGCGGTGCGGGCCTCAGCGTGCTCTCGGTTGAGGCCTTCAACCTCCTCTGCATACCCCTGGAATGGCTGCAACCCAGCCGACCCTTCTCAGGCGTTGGGGGCGGATCATCCAGCTCCTTGGGACAGATCCGGCTCCTAGTAAACTTCGGCACCTACAACAACTTCCGCACGGAGCTGGTCGACTTCGACATCGCCCCCATCGGCCTCCCCTACAACGCCATCCTTGGCTACCCAGCGCTGGCCCAGTCCATGGCCGCGACGCACCCGGCGTACAACCTCATGAACATGCCCGGGAGAAGCGGTGTCCTCACCGTGCACGGGGACACCGGAGACGCACTGCGAGTGCTCAAGCTCGCCTTCAAGATGGCGGCGTCGGCACAGCCCGCCGACTCGGAGACCCCCGAGCCCAAGGGGGCTGCACCCGCCAAGAAGAAACAGTTGTTCACCCAAGACAAGGCAGAAACCAAGCAGATACCCGTCGACGAGGACGGGTCCACCAACGCCACTTTCACCATAGGCGCCAACCTCGAGCCCGAGCAGGAGGAGGCCCTGGTCAGGTTCCTGTGCGCAAACAAGAAGGTATTCGCTTGGGAGCCTGACCATTTGGCGGGGATCCCTAGGAGCATAAACGAGCATCACCTCAACGTGTGCCCCAACGTGCGCCCTGTGAAGCAGAAGGCAAGGCGGCAATCCACAGAAAAGCAGGCCTTCATCGTCCAAGAGACCCGCAAACTAGAAGCCGCTGGGGTCATTCGCGAGGTTCGATACCCGGATTGGTTGGCCAACCCTATCGTTGTGCCAAAGAAGGGAGGGAAGGAGCGCATGTGTGTCGACTTCACCAACCTCAACAAGGCATGCCCGCAAGATCCGTTCCCGCTCCCCCACATCGACCAGATCGTCGATTCCACCGCAGAATGCGACCTGCTATGCTTCTTGGATGCCTTCTCTGGGTATCACCAGATCAAGATGGCGGTAGAAGACGTCGAAAAGATAGCCTTCCTAACCCCGTGTGGGGTGTACTGCTACACATGCATGCCATTTGGGCTGCGTAACTCAGGGGCGACCTTTTAGCGGCTGATGCACATCACCTTGGGCCCGCAGCTTGGGAAGAATGTTGAGGCTTACATCAATGACATTGTGGTGAAGTCTCGGGAGGCCAGGACCCTGATACAAGACCTAGAGGAAACCTTCGCGAGCCTCAACACAGTGAACCTGCGGCTCAACCCAAAGAAGTGTGTGTTCAGAGTCCCCTCGGGCAAGCTCTTGGGTTTCCTCGTGTCCCACCGAGGCATCGAGGCTAACCCGGAAAAGGTCAAGGCGGTCAAGGACATGAGCCCACCAAAGACCCGCAGAGAAATGCAGAAGCTCACTGGACGCGTGACCGTGCTAGGGTGCTTCATCTCCAAGTTGGGGGAGCGAGCACTGCCTTTCTTCTAGCTAATGAAGAAAAAGGGGCCCTTTGAATGGATTGAAGAGGCCGACAAGGCGTTCCAGGATCTCAAGAGATACCTGACCAGCCCTCCGGTCATGGTGGCTCCGTGCCCTCAAGAGCCCCTGGTGCTTTACCTCGCCACCACTCCCTACTCCGCCAGCGCAGCCCTGGTGGCGGTTAGGGAGGAGTGTCGAATCAAAACCACAGCAGCAGCCCGGGACAAGGCAAAACAGGAAAAAGTAAGGCCCACAGAAACCGCCACCGCGGCTGAGGAGGATCAGCCGCCGCAGAGGAGTGCACCAGAGGCGGAAGAGGCCCCTCTCCCAGATGGCCAGCCTCAGGAGGCCTCATCACCTCAGGAGGCGCCATGGTCTCCGGAGGGTGCCACCAGCACTGACGCACCCAACCTCGTTGAGCACCCAGTGTACTTCGTCAGCACGGTGTTGCGGGACGCGAGGGCACGGTACCCCATGCCTCAGAATCTTCTCCTCGCGCTACTGGTGGCCTCGCGCAAGCTGCGGCACTATTTTCAGGGTCACCCCATCAAGGTCGTCTCATCATACCCGCTGGAGAGAGTGCTCAGGAGCCCTAACTCAGCTGGAAGGGTCGCTGAGTGGAACATAGAACTGCAAGCATTTCAGCTCGAATTCAGCACGACCAGAGTCATCAAGGGAGCAGCATTAGCGGATTTTGTGGCAGAATGGACGGAGGCACCAGGCCTCAAGGCCGACGAGGATCGGTCCCTCTCCTCGGGAAGCGAGGCGCCAGAAGGCTGGGTCATGTACTTCGATGGGGCGTTCTCCAGGCATGGCGCTGGGGCTGGGGCGGTGCTTATATCGCCCACTCAGGACAAGCTCTACTACGCTGTACAGCTCTGTTTCCAGCAAGGTGAAAAGGTCTCCAACAACATAGCGGAGTATGAAGGTTTAATAGCGGGCTTGAAGGCCGCAGCTGCCCTGGGGGTGAAACGCCTCACCATCAAGGGCGATTCGCAGCTCCTTGTCAATTTCTCCAACAAGGTGTACGAGCCGAAAGATGAGCACATGGAAGCCTACCTTGCGGAGGTTCCGCAGGATGGAGAAGCAGTTCTGGGGGTTGGAGTTGCAGCATGTGCCCCGTGGCACCAATCAGGAGGCCGACGACATCGCCAAACGGGCGTCCAGGCGGTTACCTCAGGAGCCTGGCGTCTTCGAGGAGCGGCTCTTCAAGCCCTCAGCCCTGCCGTCATTGTCAAACACGGCTCAGCCTCGGGAGGAGCTCCCCCAGCCACCTGCCTCAGGAGCCCCGGTCTGTGGCCCGGCCTCAGGAGCACGCCTGCTCCTGACGATGGAACCTCAGGAGGGGTGCTGGATCACGGAGCTCCGGAGTTACTTAACACAAGGGACCCTGCCGGAGAAGGAGGAGGAAGCGGAGCGTGTGGCACGGCAGGCCACGACATACTGCATTAAGGATGGAGAGCTCTACCGGAAGCGACCAAACGATGTATCCCTGCGCTGCATCTCCAGGGAGCAAGGAAAGGAACTGCTGGAAGATATACACGGCGGAAACTGTGGACATCATTCATCATCACGGACCCTCGTCGGCAAGGCGTTCCGCAGTGGGTTTTATTGGCCCACCGCACTCAATGACGTTGTCGAACTGGTGAAAGCTTGTGAGGCCTGCCAGTTCCACGCCAAGCAGATCCATCAGCCGGCAGGAGGCCTGCAGACTATACCCCTTTCATGGCCATTCGCAGTCTGGGGGCTGGACATCCTGGGCCCGTTTCCTCGGGCGCCAGGGGGCTACCGCTACCTCTACGTCGCCGTGGACAAGTTCACCAAGTGGGCTGAAGTAGAGGCCGTCCGCACCATCCCCGCGGGTTCCACGGTCAAGTTCATCAGGGGCATCATAAGCCGGTTCGGGGTGCCGAACCGCATCATCACAGACAACGGTTCGCAGTTCACCAGTAACCTCTTCAAAACATACTGTGCTAACCTTGGAACGCAGATATGCTACGCTTCGGTGGCGCACCCCCAAAGCAACGGCCAGGCCGAGCGAGTCAACGCAGAGGTCCTGAGGGGCCTCAAGACCAGGACGTTCAAGAAGAAGCTGGAGGCCTGCGGAAGAGGTTGGTATAACGTGCTTCAGTCCGTGTTGTGGTCCATCTGCACAACCGCGACCAAGCCGACTGGAGAGACCCCGTTCTTCCTGGTCTACGGAGCCGAAGCGGTCCTCCCTCACGAGGTTAGATGTCGCTCCGCGCGGGTCCTGGCGTTCGACGAGGCGCAGCAGGACGCCATGCGGGGGATGGACCTCGTGCTGGGGGAGGAACGTCGCCGAGAAGCCGCGCTGCAAGCGGCGAGGTACCAACAAGTGCTGCGACGATATCACTGCCGCAACATCCGCCCCAGAACTCTCGAGGTAGGAGACCTCGTGCTCAGGCGGGTTCTCTCCAGGGAGGGACTGCACAAGCTCTCTCCCATGTGGGAGGGCCCGTTCAAGGTTGTTCATGTTTCCAGGCCCGGCTCCGCGCGCTTGGAGACTCAGGAGGGGGTGCCGGTCTAGAATGCATGGAACATCCAGCACCTCCGGAGGTTCTACCCCTAAAAAGGCCCAGAGCCTGTGAAGAAGGCGAATGCCTGTGAAGCTGTCGCGTTTTGGAAAAGGCCCAGAGCCTATGAAGAAGGCGAATGCCTGTGAAGCTGTCGCGTTTTGGAAAAGGCCCAGAGCCTGTGAAGAAGGCGAATGCCTGTGAAGCTGTCGCGTTTTGGAAAAGGCCCAGAGCCTGTGAAGAAGGCGAATGCCTGTGAAGCTGTCGCATTTTGGAAAAGGCCCGGAGCCTGTGAAGAGGGCAAATACCCGTGACCTCTGCTTCCCCCAAGAAAGGCCCGGAGCCTGTGAAGAAGGCCAATGCCTGTGAAGCTCGCCGCTTGTGACACTCTCACGTGATAATGAGTTGGGGCTGTACACGTCCCGGAGTCTCAGGAGCGCCGGCCTCAGGCCCTGGGGCTCCCTCCCACGCCCAGTGGCAGCACTTAGCTCCGCGCTGGTGAGAAGACGTCGAAGACTAGATTAGGTGCCGAACGCGCCTTTTTCATTTGCTCTCCGCAGTTGGATTGTTCATTCTCATTCGAAGTTTTATTGAAGCTGTTGCCGTCTTTGGCTTGTGGTTCTTCGACTTTTCACTCTCCTGCCTCGATTTCTCTTATGCAAGGCCTCGCGAGGGGGGCAGCCGAGCGCCCTCGCGAGTGTTCCTGTCCTAGTCGTTCAAAGGTTTCGCGACCTGGGTCCATTACAGGAGCACCCCTCCAGTCCGTGCCCCACGGGCACCGCGACACAAACACAGGGCCTGGGCCGGTCGCCCCCCCATGGCTGGGGCCGGGAACTATCCACGCGCGGGCACGTAGCCAGAAGGCACGATAACGGAAGCAAATCGATGATTAGCAGTAATAACCCAAACACGCCCCCGCGAGGCTCCATGCTACTGTCTTTTTACGCAGGAAAAAGGAAAAGAAAGAGCAAATCAGGCGCAGCTCGCCTCACACCGGCCTGCAGGGAAGACTCGAGCTGCCTCCGAGGCTCATGCAGACTCCCTCTCGCGCTTCACCAAGGCGCGACGGCGGGCAGGCACGCTACCACCTCCCAAGCAGGTACGATGACGTGGAGGCTGACCGCGGCCACCGCTAGAAGAGTCGCCGCCTGAAGAAGAACCGGTGAAGCTTGGGGAACCTTGAGCGCCGCCAATCACGCGAGCGCTGTCCTCTCCATCATCGCCGGGGCTGGGTTCCCGGCCGCGGTCGTCGTCCTCAGGGCAGCACCCTACGCGGCGACCATCTTCCCCAAACACCCTCACGTAGAGGGTGGCATCACCGTCAAACTTGAAGTGCAGGGTGCACCGACGGCTCAGGCCACACGCACGGGCAAACATCTGCCAACCGCGAGTCAAGGCCAGGCTCTCGGCCGCGGAGACCTCCAGTGAAGCCCATGAGGCCCGGCTGCAGCAGCCGTCTGCCTGAAGCTAGAGGCCACCCGGGGCGCCGGCCGGGAGCTTGCCGAGGAGGAAGCGAGGAAGTTGAAGTCGGGTGCTAGTCAGCTCCGCCGACCACATAACGAACTCCGGCAGCACCTCTGCAGCGCGAAAGCGCGGCCTAGGGGAACGCGCGACCGAAGCGCGCCCCCCGGCCACAGCAGTCCGCCCGTCACCGTGCTGGAAATCGTCTCCACGACCGCGGGGAGCTACCATGGTGCCCATGGGATGTTTGCGAGGGCGCCCTCGGCCGCGTTTGGGCGGGGGAGAGGCAGGCTCAACCTGGCGAGCCTTCCCCTTCTCTGCGGTCGAGAACCTCCTCGATGGGGCCATGAAGAAGAAGGAGAAGCGAGGGGGGATGAACTGGAAGGGCGCGCGCCGATCCGTACTTATAGCCGGCGAGGGCCAACCGTCGGCCCCCACGATCGCAGGTAATCATGACCCGCTTTGCATGCAGGGACTTGTCCAATCCGTGCAGTTGCCGAGGCGCCGTGGGGAAGTGGAGACGCCCACGTCCAATCAACCGCCACGCAGCGCCCAAGGCCGCAGGCTGTTAGGGCCCGTGGCGCTTCGCTCTTGCCCTTTCGCCTCCCTGCACGACCAAGTCCGAGCGCGCCTTGGGCCCGGGGGCTACTGTCGGCGTTCTGGGAACGGGGGTCCCCAGACTTGCCTACCTGCGGCCTACGGCGTGGCTCGAGGAGGGGCCCAGCACGGCCCATCTTCATCAACACAGACCCAAGACCCTCGCGAGGGGTCAAGCCTCGCGGGGCGGATGACACGGAGCTTCCTCAGGCACGGCCTCATCAGGCTGGCTCGCGAGGAGGCGGAGAGATCAAGGCGGGGTACCTCACGAGGTGCCCATGACACAAGCCATGACGACCAAGGGTGCCAGGTGGGCGCCAGCCCGCGCAGTGTCCTCCTTTCCTCTTTGGTGCAAAGGGAGCAAGCGCAGGCGAGAGCATCAAGCAAAGGCACCCGTTTCGGTGCAACGAGACCAAGACCGGCCCAACGGCAGGAAGGAAGTCATTGTGGAGCCCAAGCCAGCGTCACCGCCAGAGCCTTTGGTAGGCGAGGACCAACTTTAGTCAGGATAAGTGTACCAGATGTTCCCCTTCAAAATGGCCAATTGTTGGCGCCCTTCCCGCTCAATATTTGGGAAGAGGCCCAGGGCCTTTGCCTATAAATAGGACTAGCCACCCACAGGGTAGAGGAGATCGGATCGAAATTAGAGAGAGAATCGGGAAGAAAGAGAGAGAGAAGGGTGACTGAACTCCTCCTAGCAGTTCATCCCCCCAGCCAAGAACAGACCCTCACGAGGCTGTTCTTCCTTGTATTGCTCATCATCATCAGCCCAAGAGGCAATCCACCACACCACACACTGGAGTAGGGTATTACACCACAACGGTGGCCCGAACCAGTATAAACCCTGTGTCTCTTGTGCTGTTCTTTCCATAGCTTAGATCTTAGCGAGGCGGAGGGGTTCAGGTAGGTAGAAGGCGAAATCTCCGCGCGCACCCCAGTGTTCGAACCTCAAGGGTCTGCCGGAACCCGAAATCCAACAATGTTAGAATCATTACTATGTAATCTAGATTATTGACTCTAGTGCAAGTGGGAGACTGGAGGAAATATGCCCTAGAGGCAATAATAAAGTTATTATTTATTTCCTTATATCATGATAAATGTTTATTATTCATGCTAGAATTGTATTAACCGGAAACATAATACATGTGTGAATACATAGACAAACAGAGTGTCACTAGTATGCCTCTACTTGACTAGCTCGTTGATCAAAGATGGTTAAGTTTCCTAACCATTGACATGGGTTGTCATTTGATTAACGGGATCACACCACTAGGAGAATGATGTGATTAACTTGACCCATTCCGTTAGCTTAGCACCCGATCGTTTAGTATGTTGCTATTGCTTTCTTCATGACTTATACATGTTCCTATGACTATGAGATTATGCAACTCCCGTTTACCGGAGGAACACTTTGTGTGCTACCAAACGTCACAATGTAACTGGGTGATTATAAAGGTGCTCTACAGGTGTCTCCAAAGGTACTTGTTGGGTTGGCATATTTCGAGATTAGGATTTGTCACTCCGATTGTCGGAGAGGTATCTCTGGGCCCTCTCGGTAATGCACATCACTTAAGCCTTGCAAGCATTGCAACTAATGAGTTAGTTGCGGGATGATGTATTACGGAATGAGTAAAGAGACTTGCCGGTAACGAGATTGAACTAGGTATTGAGATACCGACGATCGAATCTCGAGCAAGTAACATACCGATGACAAAGGGAACAACGTATGTTGTTATGCGGTCTGACCGATAAATATATTCGTAGAATATGTGGAAGCCAATATGAACATCTAGGTTCCGCTATTGGTTATTGACCGGAGACGTGTCTCGGTCATGTCTACATAGTTCTCGAACCCGTAGGGTCCGCACGCTTAACATTTCGATGACAGTTATATTATGAGTTTATATGTTTTGATGTACCGAAGGTCGTTCGGACTCTTGGATGTGATCACGGACATGACGAGGAGTCTCGAAATGGTCAAGACATGAATATTGATATATTGGAAGCCTATGTTTCGATATCAGAAGTGTTCCGGGTGAAATCGGGATTTTACCGGAGTACCGGGAGGTTACCGGAACCACCTAGGGACTTATTGGGCCTTAGTGGGCCTTGGTGGAAAGAGAGGAGAGGCGGCCAGGGCATGGGTCGCGCCCCTCCCCCCTAGTCCGAATAGGACAAGGAGAGGGGGGCGGCGCTCCCCTTCCTTCTTCTCCTCCACCTCTTTCCTCTCTTTCTCCTAGTCCAACAAGGAAAAGGGGGGAGTCCTACTCCCGGTAGGAGTAGGACTCCTCCTGGCGCGCCCTCTCTAGGCCTGTCGTGGTATTCTCAGGGGGGGTGCAAGACGACATATGCCACAAGGTGGCTTCGTGTGAGGGCAAGACTGCTGCCGAAATATCCATGGACGGGTATGCGAGTAGTACGCGCTAGTTTACCCAGGTTCGGGGCTCTCCAGAGAGATAACACCCCTACTCCTGCATGTTTGAGAATATCTGATATATCTGGTACAGAGTGCTCCTGAAGCTGTATCTGAGATCAGTGCCAAGTGCATCTGATCTTGTATATATGCATATGAGCATATGTGTGTGTGGCCGCATGTGCCTGAGCATGCATGCGTGAGAGTGTGTGTGAGAGTCCATCGCCTGATGGATGGATGTGTGCATATATATAGGGAGTTGGCATGGGTGGTAGTGTATTTGGTTGTAAGCTACCTTGGGTAGCTTACAAGCCAAGCTATGTAGGCATGGCTAGTGGCATGGTGCATGTCATGCTTGTCCCCTAGGGTACTTTATAAATCAGTACCCAAGGGACACGGTACACTGTAGATGACATCGTGGTATGGTCGTTACATCGGGGTCGCGTCAGGCTACAGTTGACTTTGGGCAGTCGACTGGTTGGAGCAATCGGCAGCCAGCAGCCGGCCGGGGTGGCCAGGCAGTCGGCAGCCAGCAGCCGACCAGGGTGGCTGGGCTGTCGGCAGTCAGCAGCCGGCCTGGGGGAGCAGCCAGCAGCCGACCGGGGTGGCCGGGCAGTCGGCAGTCAGCAGCCGGCCTGGGGGAGCAGTCAGCAGCCAGCAGTCAGCCGAGTAGTCGGACTGAGGGGCTTTGCTAGCCCCGATGTCTTGATTTATTGTCTCGCCGTCTTCGGGGTATCCGTGTCCAATTACTCCGACAAGGCCGGCTGCACCCCCTTGCTCCTTTATATACGGGGGCAGGGGGCACCCCATAGACACAACAATTGATTGTTTGATCTTTTAGCCGTGTGTGGTGCCCCCCTCCACCACAGTCCACCTCGATAATACTGTAGCGGTTCTTAGGTGAAGCCCTGCGTCGGTAGAACATCATCATCGTCACCATGCCGTCATGCTGACGAAACTCTCCCTCAACACTCGGCTGGATCGGAGTTCGAGGGACGTCATCGGGCTGAACGTGTGCTGAACTCGGAGGTGCCGTACATTCGGTACTTGATCGGTCGGATCGTGAAGATGTACGACTACATCAACCGAGTTCTAATGCTTCCGCTTTTAGTCTACGAAGGTACATGGACAACACTCTCCCCTCTCATTGCTATGCATCACCATGATCTTGCGTGTGCGTAGGATTTTTTTTTGAAATTACTACGTTCCCTAACACTTGTGGCCGAAGGAGAAGGACAATGCTCCACTCAAGTGGAGCCATCACCAACCCAAGGCCCACACGCTTCTGAAGAACAAAGTGAAGGCCCTCAACCTCAAGAACAAGACCAAGGGCAAGGTCAATCTCAAGATGGTGTTGAAACATCAAGTGATGCCCAAGGTCAAGTTCTCTCCTCCGAGCAATTTCAAGATCAAGAACAAGCTCAAGACGACGCTCAAGATGATCAAGTGACCGCTCCTCGACTCACCCCCGAGGAGGAATTGGAGCGTCGTGCCGCCAAGATTGCTTCCAAGCTCTCCACCAAGGGTCATCTCATGAAGAATGTGCTTGGAAGCATTCAAAAGAGGGTAAGCACTTGTAGACAATTGACAAACTATTGTGAACATCACGCATTTGTCTCTTGTGTTGAACCCCTAAAGGTATATGAGGCACTCGAAGATCCGGATTGGCTTAATGCCATGCATGAAGAACTCAACAACTTCGAGTACAACAAGGTGTGGAGATTGGTGCCAAGGCCAACGGGGAACCACAATGTCATTGGAACCAACTGGATATTTAAGAACAAGCAAGATGCTCATGGGATCATCGTTCACAACAAGGCAAGATTGGTGGCACAAGGCTACTCCCAAGTCGAGGGTATCAACTATGGTCAAACCTTTGCTCCCGTTGCTCGCCTTGAATCCATTTGTTTGTTGATTGCTTATGCTTCTCATCACAACTTTAAATTGCAACAAATAGATGTTAAAAGTTCTTTTCTTAATGGTCCTATTAATGAGTTGGTATACGTCAAGCAACCCCCCGGGTTCAAGGATCCCTACTTTCCCGATCATGTGTATCAACTCGATAAGGCACTCTATGGCCTTAAACAAGCCCCACGTGCATGGTATGACCACCTTACCGAGTTGTTACAAGACCGTGGATTTGAAGTTGGGCTAATCGACCCCACTCTTTTTACTAAGAAGGTCTGACACGTCTCCAACGTATCTATAATTTTTGATTGTTCCATGCTATATTATATTCTGTTTTGGACATTATTGGGCTTTATTATACACTTTTATTTTATATTTGGGACTAACCTATTAACTGGAGGCCCAGCCCAGAATTGCAGTTTTTTGCCTATTTTAGAGTTTCGCAGAAAAAGAATATCAAACGAAGTCCAAACGGAATGGAACCTTCTGGAACGTGATTTTTGGAACGAACGTAATCCAGAGGACTTGGACCCTACGTCAAGAAAGCTACCAGGAAGGCACGAGGTAGGGGACACGCCTACCCCCCAGGCGCGCCCTCCACCCTCGTGGGGCCCATGTTGCTCCACCGATGTACTTCTTCCTCCTATATATACCTACATACCCCCAAACTACCAGATACGGAGCCAAAAACCTAATTCCACCGCCGCAACCTTCTGTACCCATGAGATCCCATCTTGGGGCCTGTTCTGGAGCTCCGCCGGAGGGGGCATCAATCACGGAGGGCTTCTACATCAACACCATAGCCTCTCCGATGATGTGTGAGTAGTTTACCTCAGACCTTCGGGTCCATAGTTATTAGCTAGATGGCTTGTTCTCTCTCTTTGGATCTCAATACAAAGTTCTCCATGATTCTCGTGGAGATCTATTCGATGTAATCTTCTTTTGCGGTGTGTTTGTTGAGGCCGATGAATTGTGGGTTTATGATCAAGTTTATCTATGAACAATATTTGAATCTTCTCTAAATTCTTTTATGTATGATTGGTTATCTTTGCAAGTCTCTTCGAATTATCAGTTTGGTTTGGCCTACTAGATTGATCTTTCTTGCAATGGGAGAAGTGCTTAGCTTTGGGTTCAATCTTGCGGTGTCCTTTCCCAGTGACAGTAGGGGCAGCAAGGCAAGTATTGTATTGTTGCCATCGAGGATAACAAGATGGGGTTTATATCACATTCCATGAGTTTATCCCTCTACATCATGTCATCTTACTTAAAGCGTTACTCTGTTCCTTTGAACTTAATACTCTAGATGCATGTTGGATAGCGGTCGATGTGTGGAGTAATAGTAGTAGATGCAGGCAGGAGTCGGTCTACTTGTCGCGGACGTGATGCCTATATACATGATCATACCTAGATATTCTCATAACTATGCTCAATTCTGTCAATTGCTCAACAGTAATTTGTTTACCCACCGTAATACTTATGCTCTTGAGAGAAGCCACTAGTAAACCTATGGCCCCTGGGTCTATTTTCCATCATATTAATCTCCCGTCAACAAGCTATTTCTGGCACTGTTTATTTTGCTTTCTTTACTTTGCATCTTTATCATAAAAATACCAAAAATATTATCTTATCATATCTATCAGATCTCACTTTCGTAAGTGACCGTGAAGGGATTGACAACCCCTTTATTGCGTTGGTTGTGAGGATTTTATTTGTTTGTGTAGGTGCGAGGGACTCGTGCGTGGCCTCCTACTAGATTGATACCTTGGTTCTCAAAAACTGAGGGAAATACTTACGCTGCTTTCCTGCATCACCCTTTCCTCTTCAAGGGAAAACCAACGCAGTGCTCAAGAGGTAGCAAGGTCAAAGGGGAGTTGTTTGTGTGCAAACTATATGTTGATGATATTATCTTTGGTTCCCCTAACAAAGCTTTCAATGAGGAATTTGCCGCTCTCATGACCTCTAAGTTCAAGATGTCTTCGATGGGGGAGTTGAAGTTCTTCCTTGGCTTCGAAGTCAAACATGTTGGAAATATGCCCTAGAGGCAATAATAAAATGGTTATTATTATATTTCCTTGTTCATGATAATTGTCTATTGTTCATGCTATAATTGTGTTATCCGGAAATCGTAATACATGTGTGAATACATAGACCACAACATGTCCCTAGTGAGCCTCTAGTTGACTAGCTCGTTGATCAATAGATGGTTACGGATTCCTGACCATGGACATTGGATGTCATTGATAACGGGATCACATCATCAGGAGAATGATGTGATGGACAAGACCCAATCCTAAGCATAGCACAAGATCGTGTAGTTCGTCTGCTAAAGCTTTTCTAATGTCAAGTATCTTTTCCTTAGACCATGAGAATGTGCAACTCCCGGATACCGTAGGAATGCTTTGGGTGTGCCAAACGTCACAACGTAACTGGGTGGCTATAAAGGTGCACTACGGGTATCTCCGAAAGTATCTGTTGGGTTGGCACGAATCGAGATTGGGATTTGTCACTCCGTATGACGAAGAGGTATATCTGGGCCCACTCGGTAAGACATTATCGTAATGTGACTTGCCGTAACGAGATGATGTGTTACGTGCTACCTCTTTTAGCACTGCGTTGGTTTTCCCCGAAGAGGAAGGGATGATGCAGCAAAGTAGCGTAAGTATTTCCCTCAGTTTTTGAGAACCAAGGTATCAATCCAGTAGGAGGCTACGCGTGAGTCCCTCATACCTGCACAAAACAAATAAATCCTTGCAACCAACGCAAATAGGGGTTGTCAATCCCTATAGGGCCACTTACGAGAGTGAGATCTGATAGATATGATAAGATAATATTTTTGGTATTTTTATGATAAAGATGCAAAGTAGAATAAAGGCAAAGTAAATAGCAAAGTAAATAACTAAGTAGTAGGAGATTAATATGATAAAGATAGACTCGGGGGCCATAGGTTTCACTAGTGGCTTCTCTGGAGAGCATAAGTATTCTACGGTGCGTGAACAAATTACTGTTGAGCAATTGACAGAATTGAGCATAGTTATGAGAATATCTAGGTATGATCATGTATATAGGCATCACGTCCGAGACAAGTAGACCGACTCCTGTCTGCATCTACTACTATTACTCCACTCATCGACCGCTATCCAGCATGCATCTAGAGTATTAAGTTAAAAACAGAGTAACGCCTTAAGCAAGATGACATGATGTAGAGGGATAGACTCATGCAATATGAAGAAAACCCCATCTTGTTATCTTAAATGGCAACAATACAATACGTGCCTTGCTGCCCTTACTATCACCAGGAAAGGACACCGCAAGATTGAACCCAAAGCTAAGCACTTCTCCCACTGCAAGAAAGATCAATCTAGTAGGCCAAACCAAACTGATAATTCGAAGAGACTTGCAAAGATAACCAATCATACATAAAAGAATCCGGAGACGATTCAAATATTATTCATAGATAGACTTGATCATAAACCCACAATTCATCGATCTCAACAAACACACTGCAAAAAGAAGATTACATCGAATAGATCTCCACAAGAGAGGGGGAGAACAGTGTATTGAGATCTAAAAAGAGAGAAGAAGCCATCTAGCTACTAACTATGGACCCGTAGGTCTGAAGTAAACTACTCACACTTCATCGGAGAGGCTATGGTGTTGATGTAGAAGCCCTCCTTGATCGATGCCCCCTCCGGCGGAGCTCAGGAACAGGCCCCAAGATGGGATCTCGTGGATACAGAAAGTTACGGCAGTGGAATTAGGGTTTTGGCTCCTGTTCTGATCGTTTGGGGGTACGTGGATATATATAGGAGGAAGAAGTACGTCGGTGGAGTAACAGGGGCCCCACGAGGGTGGAGGGCGCGCCTAGGGGGGTAGGCGCGCCCCCCTACCTCGTGGCCTCCTGTTACGTGGCTTGACGTAGGGTCCAAGTCTCTTGAGTTGTATTCGATGAGAAAATCATGTTCCCGAAGGTTTCATTCCATTTGGACTCCGTTTGATATTCCTTTTCTTTGAAACCCTAAAACATGCAAAAAACAGCAATTCTGGGCTGGGCCTCCGGTTAATAGGTTAGTCCCAAAAATAATATAAAAGTGGATAATAAAGCCCAATAATGTCCAAAACAGTAGATAATATAGCATGGAGCAATCAAAAATTATAGATACGTTGGAGATGTATCAAGCATCCCCAAGCTTAATTCCTGCTCGTCCTCGAGTAGGTAAATGATAAAAACAGAATTTTTGATGCGGAGTGCTACTTGGCATAATTTTAGTGTAATTCTTCTTAATTTTGGTATGAATATTTAGATCCGAAAGATTCAAGAGAAATGTTCATATTGACATAAAAATCATAATACTTCAAGCATACTAACTAAGCAATTATGTCTTCTCAAAATAACATGGCCAAAGAAAGTTCATCCCGACATAATCATATGGTTTAGTCATGTTTCATTTTCGTCACACAAGAATGCTATCATCATGCACAACCCCGATGACAAGCCAAGCAATTGTTTCATACTTTAGTAATCTCAATCCTATAAACTTTCACGCAATATATGAGCACGAGCCATGGACATATCACTATGGGTGGAATAGAATATAATGAGGGGGGTTATGTGGAGAAGACAAAAAAGAGAAAGTCTTACATCAACGAGGCTAATCAATGGGCTATGGAGATGCCCACCGATTGATGTTAATGCAAGGAGTAGGGATTGCCATGCAACGAATGCACTAGAGCTATAAATGTATGAAAGCTCAACAAAAGAAACTAGTGGGTGTGCATCCAACTTGCTTGCTCACGAAGACCTAGGGCACTTGAGGAGGCCCATTGTTGGAATATACAAGCCTAGTTCTATAATGAAAATTTCCCACTAGTATATGAAAGTGATAACATGAGAGACTCTCTACTATGAAGATCATGGTGCTACTTTGAAGCACAAGTGTGGCAAAGGATAGTAACGTTGTCCCTTCTCTCTTTTTCTCTCTTTTTCTTTTTTTCTTTGGCCTTTTCTTTTTTTATGTCCTTTCTCTTTTTTTGGGCCTTCTCTTTTTTATGGCCTTTCCTCTTTTTTTATATTCCTCACTTGGGACAATGCTCTAGAAAATGATGATCATCACACTTCTATTTATTTACAACTCAATGATTACAACTCTATACTAGAACAAAGATGACTCTATATGAATGCCTCCAGCAATGTACCGGGATATGCAATGAACCAAGAGTGACATGTATGAAAGAATTATGAATGGTGGCTTTGCCACAAATACTATGTCAACTACATGATCATGCTAAGCAATATGACAATGATGAATGTGTCATGATGAACGGAATGATGGAAAGTTGCATGGCAATATATCTCAGAATGGCTATGGAAATGCCATAATAGGTAGGTATGGTGGCTGTTTTGAGGAAGATATAAGGAGGTTTATGTGTGAAAGAGCGTATCATATCACGGGGTTTGGATGCACGGGCGAATTTTGCACCAACTCTCAATGTGAGAAAGGGCAATGTACGATACCGAAGAGGCAACAAGGATGGAAGGGTGAGAGTGCGTATAATCCATGGACACAAGATTAGTCATAAAGAACTCACATCTTATTGAAAAAATCTACAAGTCATCAAAAACCTCGGTACTATGCGCATGCTCCTAGGGGGATAGAATGGTAGGAAAAGACCATCGCTCGTCCCCGACCGCCACTCATAAGGAAGACAATCAAATAACACCTCATGTTTCAAATTTGTTGCATAACTTTACCATACGTGCATGCTACGGGACTTGCAAACCTCAACACAAGTATTTATCAATTTCACAACTACTCAACTAGCATGACTTTGATATTATTACCTCCACTCAAAACAATCATCAAGCATCAAACTTCTCTTAGTATTCAACACACTCATAGGAAAGTTTTATTATTAATCTTGCATACCAAGCATATTAGGATTTTAAGCAAATTACCATGCTATTAAGACTCTCAAAATAATATAAGTGAAGCACGAGATATCAATAGTTTCTATAAAATAAATCCACCACCGTGCTCTAAAAGATATAAGTGAAGCACTAGAGCAAAATTATATAACTCAAAAGATATAAGCGAAGCACATAGAGTATTCTAACAAATTCCAAATCATGTACGGCTCTCTCAAAAGATGTGTACAACAAGGATGATTGTGGTAAACTAATAAGCAAGGACTCAAATCATACAATACGCTCCAAGTAAAACACATATCATGTGGTAAATAAAAATATAGCTCCAAGTAAAGTTACCAATAGACGAAGACGAAAGAGGGGATGCCTTCCGGGGCATCCCCAAGCTTAGGCTTTTGGGTGTCCTTGAATTTTACCTTGGGGTGCCATGTTCATCCCCAATCTTAGGCTCTTGCCACTCCTTGTTCCATAATCCATCAAAACTTAACCCAAAACTTGAAAACTTCACAACACAAAACTCAAAATAGAAAATCTCGTGAGCTCTGTTAGCGAAAGAAAACAAAAGACCACTTCAAGGTACTGTAATGAACTCATTCTTTATTTATATGGGTGTTATACCTACTTTATTCCAACTTCTCTATGGTTTATGAACTAATTTAATAGCCATAGATTCATCAAAATAAGCAAACAACACATGCAAAACAGAATCTGTCAAAAACAGAACAGTCTGTAGTAATCTGTAGCTAGCGCAAGATATGGAACCCCAAAAATTGTAAAATAAATTTATGGACGTGAGGAATTTATCTATTAATCATATGCAAAAAGAATTAACTAAATATCACTTTCCAAATAAAAATGACAGCAGTTCTCGTGAGCACTAAAGTTTCTGTTTTTTACAGCAAGTTCAACAAGACTTTCCCCAAGTCTTCCCAACGGTTCTACTTGGCACAAACACTAATTAAACACAAAAAACACAACCAAAACAGAGGCTAAATAATTTATTTATTACTAAGCAGGAGCAAAAAATCAAAGAATAAAAATAAAATTGGGTTGCCTCCCAACAAGCGCTATCGTTTAACGCCCCTAGCTAGGCATAACAAGCAAGAATAGATCTAGGTATTGCCATCTTTGGTAGGCAATCCATAAGTGGCTCTCATAATAGATTCATAAGGTAATTTAAGTTTATTTCTAGGAAAGTGTTCCATGCCTTTCCTTAACGGAAATTGGAATCTAATATTTCCTTCCTTCATATCAATAATTGCACCAATCGTTCTAAGGAAAGGTCTACCAAGAATAATAGGACATGAAGGATTGCAATCTATGTCAAGAACAATAAAATCTACGGGCACATAATTCCTATTTGCAACAATAAGAACATCATTAATTGTTCCAATAGGTTTCTTAATACTGGAATCTGCAAGGTGCAAGTTTAGAGAGCAATCATCAAAATCACGGAAACCTAACAAATCACATAAAGTCTTTGGAATCGTGGAAACACTAGCACCCCAAATCACATAAAGCATAGCATTCATGATCTTTAATTTTAATTTTAATAGTTGGTTCCCACTCATCATAAAGTTTTCTAGGGATAGAACTTCCAATTCAAGTTTTTCTTCATAAGATTGCATCAAGGCATCAACGATATGTTTAGCAAACGCTTTATTTTGACTATAAGCGTGAGGAGAATTTAGCACGGATTGCAACAAGGAAATACAATCAATCAAAGAGCAATTTTCATAGTTAAATTCCTTGAAATCCATATTAGTGGGTTTAGCAACATCTAGGGTTTTAATTTCTTCAATCCCACTTTTATCAAATTTAGCATCAAGATCAAAAGATTCAGAATTCTTGGAACGCCTTCTAGGTAAAGGTGGATCATATTCAGTCCCATCATTATCAAGATTCGTATTGCAAAACAAAGATTTAATAGGGGACGCATCAATAACTTTTATATCTTCATCATTATTTTCATAGCAAGTCGGTTTAGCGGCCATCTTATTAACTAGGGTAGCCTGTTTATCCGAAATTTAAGCAGTTAATTTCTCAAGATGAGCAAGTTGGGATCTTAAACCATTGAATTCTTTAGACATATCATCAAGCTCTTTATTCATAAAACTTTTCTGTTCTTTAAGCTCGTTTCTGAAGAAACTATTATGTTCAAATTGAAAACCAGGAAACTCCTAACATTACTTTCGATTTCTTCTAACCTTTTAAGGTGAAGGTCACAAAATTTAGGTAGAGACATCGTGACAAGCAAGCAAACTAACACACAAGCAAACAAAAAGCAAGCGGACAAAAAGGGGCAAATAGAGAGGGAGGATAGGGAGAGAGAGGGCGAATAAAACGGCAATGGTGAATTGGGGGGAGAGGAAAACGAGAGGCAAATGGCAAATAATGTAATGCGGGAGATAAGGGTATGTGATGGGTACTTGGTATGTTGACTTTTGCGTAGACCTTCCCGGCAACGGCGCCAAAAATCCTTCGTGCTACCTCTTTTAGCACTGCGTTGGGTTTCCCCGAAGAGGAAGGGATGATGCAGCAAAGTAGCGTAAGTATTTCCCTCAGTTTTTGAGAACCAAGGTATCAATCCAGTAGGAGGCTACGCGCGAGTCCCTCGTACCTGCACAAAACAAATAAATCCTCGCAACCAACGCAAATAGGGGTTGTCAATCCCTATAGGGCCACTTACGAGAGTGAGATCTGATAGATATGATAAGATAATATTTTTGGTATTTTTATGATAAAGATGCAAAGTAGAATAAAGGCAAAGTAAATAGCAAAGTAAATAACTAAGTAGTAGGAGATTAATATGATAAAGATAGACCCGGGGGCCATATGTTTCACTAGTGGCTTCTCTCGAGAGCATAAGTATTCTACGGTGGGTGAACAAATTACTGTTGAGCAATTGACAGAATTAAGCATAGTTATGAGAATATCTAGGTATGATCATGTATATAGGCATCACGTCCGAGACAAGTAGACCGGCTCCTGCCTGCATCTACTACTATTACTCCACTCATCGACCGCTATCCAGCATGCATCTAGAGTATTAAGTTAAAAACAGAGTAACGCCTTAAGCAAGATGACATGATGTAGAGGTATAGACTCATGCAATATGAAGAAAACCCCATCTTGTTATCCTTGATGGCAACAATACAATACGTGCCTTGCTGCCCTTACTATCACCGGGAAAGGACACCGCAAGATTGAACCCAAAGCTAAGCACTTCTCCCATTGCAAGAAAGATCAATCTAGTAGGCCAAACCAAACTGATAATTCGAAGAGACTTGCAAAGATAACCAATCATACATAAAAGAATTCAGAGAAGATTCAAATATTATTCATAGATAGACTTGATCATAAACCCACAATTCATCGATCTCAACAAACACACTGCAAAAATAAGATTACATTGAATAGATCTCCACAAGAGAGGGTGAGAACATTGTATTGAGATCCAAAAAGAGCGAAGAAGCCATCTAGCTACTAACTATGGACCCGTAGGTCTGAACTAAACTACTCACACTTCATCGAAGAGGCTATGGTGTTGATGTAGAAGCCCTCCGTGATCGATGCCCCCTCCGGCGGAGCTCCAGAACAGGCCCCATGATGGGATCTCGTGGATACAGAAAGTTACTGTGGTGGAATTAGGGTTTTGGCTCCTGTTCTGATCGTTTGGGGGTATGTGGATATATATAGGAGGAAGAAGTACGTCAGTGGAGCAACGTGGGGGGCAAGCCTCCCCCCTTGGCCACCGCCCCCCTCTAGATCCATATGGAGGGGGCCGGCCCCCTCTCCCTTGCCCCTATAAATAGAAGGGAGGTGGGAGGGCAGCGGCACCACATCCAAGGTCCAACCCTCCCCCTCCCCAACACCTCCTCCTCCTCCCGCGACGCTTGGCGAAGCCCTGCCCGCGGTACCACGCTGATCCAACACCACCACGCCGTCATGCTGCTGTTGGACGGAGTCTTCCTCAACCTCTCCCTCTATCCTTGCTGGATCAAGGCGTGGGAGACGTCATCGGGCTGCACGTGTGTTGAACACGGAGGCGCCGTTGTTCGGCGCTTGGATCGGAATCTACCGCGATCTGAATCACCACGAGTACGACTCCCTCATCCGCGTTCTTGTAATGCTTCCATGTCGCGATCTTCAAGGGTATGAAGATGCACTCCCCTCTCTCTCTCTCTCGTTGCTAGTTTCTCCATAGATTGATCTTGGTGATGCATAGAAAATTTTAAATTTCTGCAACGATCCCCAACAAAACAAAGAGAAGGAACCTTCATAAACCAAGCCAAATACACTCAAGACATGCTCAAGAGATTCAAGCTAAGTGATGTCAAGCCGGCTTCCACTCCCATGCCCACCAAGTGCCAACTTGACATTGATCCCAATGGTAAAGCGGTGGATCAAAAGGTATATCGCTCCATGATTGGCTCCTTGCTTTACGTTTGTGCATCTAGACCGGATATCATGTTGAGTGTGGGAATTTGTGCACGGTTTCAAGCCGCACCTAAGGAAAGCCACTTTGTGGCGGTCAAGCAAATCTTTCGATATTTGGCTCATACCCCAAACTTTGGCTTATGGTACCCAAGAGGAGCAAACTTCAAGCTTGTAGGATATTCGGACTCCGATTGGGCGGGAGACAAAGTGGATAGGAAGTCCACTTCCGGAGGGTGCCAATTTCTTGGTTGCTCTTTGGTCAGTTGGTCTTCCAAGAAACAAAGTTGTGTGCCTCTCTCGTCCACTAAAGCGGAGTATGTGGCGGCCAGTAGTTGTTGTGCACAACTTCTTTGGATGAGGCAAACTCTAAAGGATTACGGTGTCATTTGTGACAAAGTGCCTCTTTGGTGTGACAATGAAAGTGCCATCAAGATTTCTCTCAACCCGGTCCAACACTTCAAGACGAAGCATATTGAGATTCGGTATCACTTCATCCAGGATCAGATTAGGCGAGGGGAGATCGAGCTCAACTATGTCAACACTCATGATAACCTTGCAGATATCTTCACGAAGCCCTTGGATGAAGCAAGATTTCGCGAGTTAAGGCATGAGCTAAATATCATTGATTAAGGCAATGTTGCTTGAACCTTTCACACCCCACCATACTCAACTTGATGTCTAGTTTAGATGTAGGCATGGACATAGGGGGAGTGTTGTTCTCCCAATGAACCTTCCCTCCCCCATTATGCATAAACTAATCAAACTCTTTCACTCTAACCATTTTTTATGGTACTTGTGCTTCAAAGATGAGTTTTGGCCATGGGCCCAAGGTTAAAATCTTCGCGGCGCCATACCTCCGGACTCAATCTTTAACCAATCACTGTTTTAACTTTGACAAGTTCAGAGTCTATGAGATTGACTTGTCAAACGTTTAATGGGTCATACCAGGTTTACCTGGACGGAGTGGCTTACTTAAAAAGGCAGGATAACCCGGGGTTTTAGGTGAATACACCTGGCTTCCAAGCCTGGCTTGATAGCCTATTACAAGGATGCAAGCTCATTGTTCTTTGAGAAGCAAGGAGCCCCCAAGTAATATTTGAGCTATGCTTACTGGTTACCGATGTTTGAGCTGCTCTTTATGCAACAGACTCTCTTTGGTTCCACATAATTTCCTTTTGGCTTTAAGCCTATCAAAAGGTGTAACTATGGTGTAAATACAACCAAGCCCCCTAGTGATCTCCCTTTTTGGTTTTAAACCGATCAAGAGGTGTAGCTATGGTTCGGATACGACCAAGCCCCCTAGTGATTTCCTTCATAGTTGTGTGGCTTTACAGGCCGGGTTAATAGAATTCCTCTTTGTAAGTTGAAGCCCCCATGGAACCACACATGATGTAAAAAACAGAGACCCCGCTTTAGCTGAGGCTCCGGTTTATTGTATAATATATACATTGTCATAAGTATGTACATAAGAAGAGCCTGTGGCTCAAGTATAGTAAGGCCGAAGAAGAGCTATATTCCACGGCCGCTGGGTCTCCTCCTTCGATTTGCGTGAGTCTTTGTGCTCTCGAACATCGATAAGGTAGTATGACCTGTTGTGCAAGTTTTTGCTGACCACAAAAGGTCCTTCCCAAGGTGGGGATAGCTTGTGCATATCAGTTTGATCCTGGATGAGCTGGAGCACCAGATCACCTTCTTGAAAAGTTCTAGTCTTAACCCGGTGGCTATAATAATGTCGGAGATCTTGTTGATAAATCGCCGAACGTGCTGCTGCTAAATGTTGGAAATATGCCCTAGAGGCAATAATAAAAGCATTATTATTATATTTCCTTGTTCATGATAATTGTCTTTATTCATGCTATAATTGTGTTATCCGGAAATCGTAATACATGTGTGAATAATAGACACCAACATGTCCCTAGTAAGCCTCTAGTTGACTAGCTCGTTGATCAACAGATAGTCATGGTTTCCTGACTATGGACATTGGTTGTCATTGATAACGAGATCACATCATTAGGAGAATGATGTGATGGACAAGACCCAATCCTAAACATAGCACAAGATCGTATAGTTTGTTTGCTAGAGTTTTCCAATGTCAAGTATCCTTTCCTTAGACCATGAGATCGTGTAACTCCCGGATACCGTAGGAGTGCTTTGGGTGTACCAAATGTTACAACGTAACTGGGTGACTATAAAGGTATACTACGGGGATTTCCGAAAGTGTCTGTTGGGTTGACACGGATCAAGACTGGGATTTGTCACTCCGTATGACGGAGAGGTATCACTGGGCCCACTCGATAATGCATCATCATAATGAGCTCAAAGTGACCAAGTGTCTGGTCACGGGATCATGCATTACGGTACGAGTAAAGTGACTTGCCAGTAACGAGATTGAACGAGGTATTGGGATACCGACGATCGAATCTCGGGCAAGTAACATACCGATTGACAAAGGGAATTGTATACGGGATTGCTTGAATCCTCGACATCGTGGTTCATCCGATGAGATCATCGAGGAGCATGTGGGAGCCAACATGGGTATCCAGATCCCGCTGTTGGTTATTGGTCGGAGAGCGATCTCGGTCATGTCTACATGTCTCCCGAACCCGTAGGATCTACACACTTAAGGTTCGGTGACGCTAGGGTTGTAGGGATATGTATATGCAGTAACCCGAATGTTGTTTGGAGTCCCGGATGAGATCCCGGACGTCACGAGGAGTTCCGGAATGGTCCGGAGGTAAAGAATTATATATAGGAAGTGCTATTTCGGGCATCGGGACAAGTTTCGGGGTCACCGGTATTGTACCGGGACCACCGGAAGGGTCCCGGGGGTCCACCGGGTGGGGCCACCTGCCCCGGGGGGCACATGGGCTGTAGGGGGTGCTCCTTGGCCTACATGGGCCAAGGGAACCAGCCCCAAGAGGCCCATGCGCCTAGGGTTCAAGAAGGGAAGAGTCCCAAAGGGGGAAGGCACCTCCTAGGTGCCTTGGGGAGGAGGGATACCCCCCTTGGCCGCACCCCCCTAGGAGATTGGATCTCCTAGGGCCGGTGCCCCCCCCTTGGACTCCCTATATATAGTGGGGGAAGGAGGGCCTCTCCATCACATCTTTTGTGCCTCCCTCTCCCTCTCCGACACATCCTCCTCCTCCATAGTGCTTGGCGAAGCCCTGCCGGAGTACTGCAGCTCCATCAACACCACGCCATCGTGCTGCTGCTGGAGCCATCTCCCTCAACCTCTCCTTTCCCCTTGCTGGATCAAGAAGAAGGAGACGTTACGCTAACCGTACGTGTGTTGAACGCGGAGGTGCCGTCCGTTCGGCGCTAGGATCTCCGGTGATTTGGATCACGTCGAGTACGCCTTCCTCATCCCCGTTCTTTGAACGCTTCCGCGCGTGATCTACAAAGGTATGTAGATGCAATCCAATCACTCATTGCTAGATGAACTCCTAGATGGATCTTGGTGAAACCGTAGGAAAATTTTTGTTTTCTGCAACGTTCCTCAACAGTGGCATCATGAGCTAGGTCTATGCGTAGTTCTCTTGCATGAGTAGAACACAATTTGTTGTGGGCGTTGATGTTGTCAACTTTCTTGCCGCTACTAGTCTTATCTTGCTTCAACGGTATTGTGGGATGAAGCGGCCCAGACCAACCTTACACGTACGCTTACGTGAGACCGGTTCCACCGACTAACATGCACAAGTTGCATAAGGTGGCTGGCGGGTGTCTGTCTCTCCCACTTTAGTTGGAGCGGATTCGATGAAAAGGGTCCTTATGAAGGGTAAATAGAAGTTGACAAATCACGTTGTGGCTTTCACATAGGTGAGAAAACGTTCTTGCTAGAACCCTGTTTCAGCCACGTAAAACTTGCAAACAACTATTAGAGGACGTCTAACTTGTTTTTGCGGCAAGTGCTTTGTGATATGATATGGCCAAAGTTGTGATGAATGATGAATGATATATATGTGATGTATGAGATGTTCATGCTATTGTAATAGGAATCACGACTTGCATGTTGATGAGTATGACAACCGGCAGGAGCCATAGGAGTTGTCTTTATTTTTTGTATGAGCTGCGTGTCATTGAGAAACGCCATGTAAATTACTTTACTTTATTGCTAAACGCGTTAGCCATAGTAGTAGAAGTAATAGTTGGCGAGAAACTTCATGGAGACACGATGATGGAGATCATGATGATGGAGATCATTGTGTCATGCCGGTGACAAGATGATCATGGAGCCCCAAGATGGAGATCAAAGGAGCTATGTGGTATTGGACATATCATGTCACTATTATTATTTGATTGCATGTGATGTTTATCATGTTTCTGCATCTTGTTTACTTAGAACGACGGTAGTAAATAAGATGATCCCTCATAATAATTTCAAGAAAGTGTTCCCCCTAACTATGCACCGTTGCGACAGTTCGTTGTTTCGAAGCACCACGTGATGATCGGGTGTTAGATTCTAACGTTCACATACAACGGGTGTAAGACAGATTTACACATGCAAACACTTAGTTTGACTTGACGAGCCTAGCATGTACAGACATGGCCTCGGAACACAGAAGACCGAAAGGTCGAGCATGAGTCGTATAGAAGATACGATCAACATGAAGATGTTCACCGATGTTGACTAGTCCGTCTCACGTGATGATCGGACACGGCCTAGTTAACTCGGATCATGTTATACTTAGATTACATGAGGGATGTCTATCTAAGTGGGAGTTCAATGAATAATTTGATTAGATGAACTTAATTATCATGAACTTAGTCTAAAATCTTTACAATATGTCTTGTAGATCAAATGGCCAACGTAGTCCTCAACTTCAACGCGTTCCTAGAGAAAACCAAGCTGAAAGACGATGGCAGCAACTACACAGACTGGGTCCGGAACCTGAGGATCATCCTCATAGCTGCCAAGAAAGATTATGTCCTACAAGCACCGCTAGGTGACGCACCTATTCTCCCTGCAGAATAAGACGTTATGAATGCTTGGCAGGCACGTACCGATGACTACTCCCTCGTTCAGTGCGGCATGCTTTACAGCTTAGAGCCGGGACTCCAAAAGCGTTTTGAGAGACACGGAGCATATGAGATGTTCGAAGAGCTGAAAATGGTTTTCAAGCTCATGCCCGGGTCGAGAGATATGAAGTTGCCGACAAGTTCTTCAGCTGTAAGATGGAGGAAAACAGTTCTGTCAGTGAGCACATACTCACTATGTCTGGGTTGCATAACCGCTTGACTCAGCTGGGAGTTAATCTCCCGGATGACGCGGTCATTGACAGAATCCTTCAGTCGCTTCCACCGAGCTACAAGAGCTTTGTGATGAACTTCAATATGCAGGGGATGGAAAAGACCATTCCTGAAGTATTTGCAATGCTGAAATCAGCAGAGGTAGAAGTCAAAAAGGAACATCAAGTGTTGATGGTGAATAAAACCACTAAGTTCAAGAAAGGCAAGGGTAAGAAAACCTTCAAGAAAGACGGCAAGGGAGTTGCTGCGCCCGGCAAGCAAGCTGCCGGGAAGAAGCCAAAGAATGGACTCAAGCCCGAGACTGAGTGCTTTTATTGCAAGGAAAGTGGTCACTGGAAGCGGAACTGCCCCAAATACTTAGCGGACAAGAAGGCCGGCAAAACAAAAGGTATATGTGATATACATGTAATTGATGTGTACCTTACCAGTACTCGTAGTAGCTCCTGGGTATTTGATACCAGTGCCGTTGCTCACATTTGTAACTCAAAACAGGAGCTGCGGAATAAGCGGAGACTGGCAAAGGATGAGGTGACGATGCGCGTCGGGAATGGTTCCAAGGTCAATGTGATCGCCGTCGGCACGCTACCTCTACATTTACCTTCAGGATTAGTTTTAAACCTTAATAATTGTTATTTAGTGCCAGCTTTGAGCATGAACATTGTATCAGGATCTCGTTTAATTCAAGATGGCTACTCATTTAAATCCGAGAATAATGGTTGTTCTATTTATATGAGAGATATGTTTTATGGTCATGCTCCGATGGTGAATGGTTTATTCTTAATGAATCTCGAGCGTAATGCTACACATGTTCATAGTGTGAGTACCAAAAGATGTAAGATTGATAATGATAGTCCCACATACTTGTGGCACTGCCGCCTTGGTCGCATAGGTGTCAAACGCATGAAGAAGCTCCATGCTGATGGACTTTTAGAGTCTCTTGATTACGAATCATTTGACACGTGCGAACCATGCCTCATGGGTAAAATGACCAAGACTCCGTTCTCAGGAACAAGGGAGCGAGCAACCAACTTATTGGAAATCATACATACTGATGTGTGCGGTCCAATGAGTGTTCAGGCTCGCGGTGGCTATCGTTATGTTCTCACCCTCACTGATGACTTGAGTAGATATGGGTATGTCTACTTAATGAAACACAAGTCTGAAACCTTTGAAAAGATCAAGGAATTTTAGAGTGAGGTTGAGAATCAACGTGACAGGAAAATCAAGTTCCTACGATCAGATCGTGGAGGAGAATACTTGAGTCACGAGTTTGGCACACACTTAAGAAAATGTGGAATAGTTTCACAACTCACGCCGCCTGGAACACCTCAGCGTAATGGTGTGTCCGAACGTCATAATCGCACTCTGTTAGATATGGTGCGATCTATGATGTCTCTTACCGATTTACCGCTATCTTTTGGGGCTATGCTTTAGAGACTGCCGCATTCACTTTAAATAGGGCTCCGTCGAAATCCGTTGAGACGACACCGTATGAATTATGGTTTGGGAAGAAACCTAAGCTGTCATTTCTAAAAGTTTGGGGATGCGATGCTTATGTCAAGAAACTTCAACCTGAAAAGCTCGAACCCAAATCGGAAAAATGCGTCTTCATAGGATACCCTAAAGAAACTATTGGGTATACCTTCTACCTCAGATCCGAAGGCAAGATCTTTGTTGCCAAGAATGGGTCCTTTCAAGAGAAAGAGTTTCTCTCGAAAGAAGTAAGTGGGAGGAAAGTAGAACTTGATGAAGTATTACCTCTTGAACCGGAAAATGGCGCAACTCAAGAAAATGTTCCTGAGGTGCCTGCACTGACTAGAGAGGAAGTTAATGATAATGATCAAGATACTTATGATCAAGCTCCTACTGAAATTCGTAGGTCCACAAGGACACGTTCCGCACCAGAGTGGTACGGCAACCCTGTCTTGGAAATCATGTTGTTGGACAACGATGAACCTTCAAACTATGAAGAAGCGATGGCGGGCCCGGATTCTGACAAATGGCTAGAAGCCATGAAATCCGAGATAGGATCCATGTATGAAAACGAAGTATGGACTTTGACTGACTTGCCCGTTGAGCGGCGAGCCATAGAAAATAAATGGATCTTTAAGAAGAAGACAGACGCGGATGGTAATGTGACCATCTATAAAGCTCGACTTGTCGCTAAGGGTTATCGACAAGTTCAAGGGGTTGACTATGATGAGACTTTCTCACCAGTAGCGAAGCTGAAGTCCGTCCGAATCATGTTAGCGATTGCCGCATTCTATGATTATGAAATATGGCAAATGGACGTCAAAACGGCATTCCTTAATGGTTTCCTTAAGGAAGAATTGTATATGATGCAGCCGGAAGGTTTTGTCGATCCTAAGAATGCTGACAAGGTGGGCAAGCTCCAACGCTCGATTTATGGGCTGGTGCAAGCATCTCGAAGTTGGAACATTCGCTTTGATGAGATGATCAAAGCGTTTGGGTTTACGCAGACTTATGGAGAAGCCTGCGTTTACAAGAAAGTGAGTGGGAGCTCTGTAGCATTTCTCATATTATATGTAGATGACATACTTTTGATGGGAAATGATATAGAGCTTTTGGACAGCATCAAGGCCTACTTGAATAAGAGTTTTTCAATGAAGGACCTTGGAGAAGCTGCTTATATATTAGGCATCAAGATCTATAGAGACAGATCAAGACGCCTCATAGGTCTTTCGCAAAGCACATACCTTGATAAGATATTGAAGAAGTTCAATATGGATCAGTCTAACAAGGGGTTCTTGCCTGTGTTGCAAGGTGTGAAATTGAGCTCAGCTCAATGTCCGACCACGGCAGAAGATATAGAAGAGATGAGTGTCATCCCCTATGCCTCAGCCATAGGTTCTATTATGTATGCCATGCTGTGTACCAGACCTGATGTAAACCTTGCCGTAAGTTTGGTAGGAAGGTACCAATGTAATCCCGGCAAGGAACACTGGATAGCGATCAAGAATATCCTGAAGTACCTGAAAAGGACTAAGGAAATGTTTCTCGTCTATGGAGGTGACGAAGAGCTCGTTGTAAAGGGTTACGTCGACGCTAGCTTCGACACAGATCTGGATGACTCTAAGTCACAAACCGGATACGTGTATATTTTGAATGGTGGGGCAGTAAGCTGGTGCAGTTGCAAGCAGAGCGTCGTGGCGGGATCTACATGTGAAGCGGAGTACATGGCAGCCTCGGAGGCAGCGCATGAAGCAATTTGGGTGAAGGAGTTCATCACCGACCTAGGAGTCATACCCAATGCGTCGGGGCCGATCAAGCTCTTCTGTGACAACACTGGAGCTATTGCTCTTGCCAAGGAGCCCAGGTTTCACAAGAAGACAAGGCACATCAAGCGTCGCTTCAACTCCATTCGTGAAAATGTTCAAGATGCAGACATAGATATTTGTAAAGTACACACGGACCTGAATGTAGCAGATCCATTGACTAAACCTCTCCCTAGAGCAAAACATGATCAACACCAGAATTCCATGGGTGTTCGATTCATCACAATGTAACTAGATTATTGACTCTAGTGCAAGTGGGAGACTATTGGAAATATGCCCTAGAGGCAATAATAAAAGCATTATTATTATATTTCCTTGTTCATGATAATTGTCTTTATTCATGCTATAATTGTGTTATCCAGAAATCGTAATACATGTGTGAATAATAGACACCAACATGTCCCTAGTAAGCCTCTAGTTGACTAGCTCGTTGATCAACAGATAGTCATGGTTTCCTGACTATGGACATTGGTTGTCATTGATAACAAGATCACATCATTAGGAGAATGATGTGATGGACAAGACCCAATCCTAAACATAGCACAAGATCGTATAGTTCGTTTGCTAGAGTTTTCCAATGTCAAGTATCCTTTCCTTAGACCATGAGATCGTGTAACTCCCGGATACCGTAGGAGTGCTTTGGGTGTACCAAACATCACAACATAACTGGGTGACTATAAAGGTATACTACGGGGATTTCCGAAAGTGTCTGTTGGGTTGACACGGATCAAGACTAGGATTTGTCACTCCGTATGACGGAGAGGTATCACTGGGCCCACTCGGTAATGCATCATCATAATGAGCTCAAAGTGACCAAGTGTCTGGTCACGGGATCATGCATTACGGTACGAGTAAAGTGACTTGCCGGTAATGAGATTGAACGAGGTATTGGGATACCGACGATCGAATCTCGGGCAAGTAACATACCGATTGACAAAGGGAATTGTATACGGGATTGCTTGAATCCTCGACATCGTGGTTCATCCGATGAGATCATCGAGGAGCATGTGGGAGCCAACATGGGTATCCAGATCCCGCTGTTGGTTATTGGCCGGAGAGCGATCTCGGTCATGTCTACATGTCTCCCGAACCCGTAGGGTCTACACACATAAGGTTCGGTGACGCTAGGGTTGTAGGGATATGTATATGCAGTAACCCGAATGTTGTTCGGAGTCTCGGATGAGATCCCGGACGTCACGAGGAGTTCCGGAATGGTCTGGAGGTAAAGAATTATATATAGGAAGTGCTATTTCGGGCATCACGACAAGTTTCGGGGTCACCGGTATTGTACCGGGACCACCGGAAGGGTCCCGGGGGTCCACCGGGTGGGGCCACCTGCCCCGGGGGGCCACATGGGCTGTAGGGGGTGCGCCCTGGCCTACATGGGCCAAGGGCACCAGCCCCAAGAGGCCCATGAGCCTAGGGTTCAAGAAGGGAAGAGTCCCAAAGGGGGAAGGCACCTCCTAGGTGCCTTGGGGAGGAGGGATTCCCCCCCTTGGCCGCACCCCCCTAGGAGATTGGATCTCCTAGGGCCGGCGCCCCCCCTTGGACTCCCTATATATAGTGGGGGAAGGAGGGCCTCTCCATCACATCTTTTGTGCCTCCCTATCCCTCTCCAACACATCCTCCTCCTCCATAGTGCTTGGCGAAGCCCTGCCGGAGTACTGCAGCTCCATCAACACCACGCCGTCGTGCTGCTGCTGGAGCCATCTCCCTCAACCTCTCCTTTCCCCTTGCTGGATCAAGAAGAAGGATACGTTACGCTGACCGTACGTGTGTTGAACGCGGAGGTGCCGTCCGTTCGGCGCTAGGATCTCCGGTGATTTGGATCACGTCGAGTACGCCTTCATCATCCCCGTTCTTTGAACGCTTCCGCGCGTGATCTACAAAGGTATGTAGATGCAATCCAATCACTCGTTGCTAGATGAACTCCTAGATGGATCTTGGTGAAACCGTAGGAAATTTTTTGTTTTCTGCAACGTTCCCCAACACTAAATCATGCTCTTCATCTAACAGGTCCAGCGAGTCCTGACGTGATTTCTCATTCTCCGCTTCAACATAAGCCGCCACCTGGGGCGAGTCATGACGGATGTCACTGGGAAGAACCGCCTCTGCTCCATAAACCATGAAGAAAGGTGTGTAACCTGTCGATCTGTTTGGTGTGGTGTTGATACTCCATAACACAGAAGGTAACTCCTCTACCCAACAACCCGGCGTCCTCTTTAAAGGAACCATAAGCCGGGGTTTGATACCTCTCAAAATTTCTTGATTTGCCCTCTCTGCTTGACCATTAGACTGGGGGTGAGCCACTGATGCTACATAAAGCCGGATGTGATCACGTTGACAAAATTCCTCCATATCTCCTTTGGACAGATTAGTACCATTATCAGTTATAATGCTATGTGGAAAACCAATCCGGAATATCACCTTTTTAATGAATTGAACCGCCGTGGCTGCATCACACTTACTGACTGGCTCTGCCTCTACCCACTTCGTAAACTTGTCAACCGCCACTAACAGGTGGGTCTTTTTGTCCTTGGATCTCTTAAAGGGTCCAACCATATCGAGCCCCCAAGTTGCAAACGGCCAAGTAATTGGAATCATTCTCAAATCCTGAGCCGGAACATGAGCGCGGTGTGCAAATTTCTGACAACCGTCACACCTTTTGACTAAATCCTCAGCATCAGTATGAGCCGTCAACCAATAGAAGCCGTGACGAAAAGCCATAGCCACCAAGGATTTTGAACCGGCGTGGTGACCACAATCTCCTTCGTGGATTTCTCGCAAAATCTCACAACCCTCTTGAGGAGACACACAACGCTGAATTGCTCCTGTGACGATGTAACGATGTAACTCCCCATTGATAATGGTCATTGACTTGGATCGCCGGATTAGCTGCCGGGCCAAGATTTCATCCTCCGATAACTCGCCCCGGTTCATGTAAGCCAAGTACGGGACTGTCCAATCCGGTATAACATGCAAAGCTGCCACCAATTGGGCCTCCGGGTCAGGCATAGCCAACTCCTCCTCTGTGGGTATCTGGACCGACGGATTATGCAGTACGTCGAGGAAGACATTAGGTGGCACCGGTTTATGCTGAGAGCCTAGACGACTTAAAGCGTCCGCCGCTTCATTCTTTCGCCGGTCTATATGGTCAACTTGATAGCCCTTGAAATGACCAGCCACTATGTCCACCTCTCGTCGATATGCAGCCATGAGTGGGTCCTTAGAATCCCAAGTGCCAGATACCTGTTGAGCCACCAGGTCCGAGTCACCGAAGCACTTAACCCGGCTTAAGTTCATCTCCTTAGCCATCCGAAGACCATGGAGTAAGGCCTCATACTCAGCTGCATTGTTAGTGCAAGGGAACATTAAGTGAAGAACATAACAAAACTTGTCACCTCGTGGAGAAGTTACTATGACTCCAGCCCCCGAGCCCTCCAATTGCCTGGACCCATCAAAGTGAATAGTCCAATAAGTGTTGTCTAGCTTTTCCTCTGGTGCCTGCAACTCTGTCCAATCATTGATGAAGTCCACGAGTGCTTGAGATTTGATCGTTGTGTGAGGTGTATACTTGAGCCCGTGCGGTCCAAGCTCAATAGCCCACTTGGCAATCCGGCCAGTCGCCTCTCTGTTTTGGATGATATCTCCCAAAGGGGCTGAACTAACCACTGTGATAGGATGACCCTAAAAATAATGCTTGAGCTTCCGGCTTGCCATAAAAACTCCATACACCAGCTTCTGCCAATGCGGATACCTCTGCTTTGATTCAATAAGCACCTCACAGATATAATAAACCGGCCGTTGAACCGGATACTCCATTCTAGCCTCCTTGCGCTCCACAACAATAGCCACACTGACGGCCCGGGCATTAGCAGCCACATATAGCAGTAAAGGCTCTTTATCGACCGGAGATGCAAGGACAGGCGGTTCAGCTAACTGTCTCTTCAAATCCTCAAACGCTTTATTAGCCGCGTCGCTCTAGACAAAGTCATCCGTTTTTTTAACATCTGATATAAAGGCATAGCTTTCTCCCCAAGACTGAAGGAAATATGCCCTAGAGGCAATAATAAAGTTATTATTTATTTCCTCATATCATGATAAATGTTTATTATTCATGCTAGAATTGTATTAACCGGAAACATGATACATGTGTGAATACATAGACAAACATATAGTTGCTAGTATGCCTCTACTTGACTAGCTCATTAATCAAAGATGGTTATGTTTCCTAACCATTGACATGTGTTGTCATTTGATTAATGGGATCACATCATTAGGAGAATGAGGTGATTGACATGACCCATCCCGTTAGCTTAGCACTTGATCGTTTAGTTTTCTGCTATTGCTTCCTTCATGACTTATACATGTTCCTGTAACTATGAGAATTGTGTAACTCCCGTTTACCGGAGGAACACTTTGGGTACTACCAAACATCACAACGTAACTGGGTGATTATAAAGGAGTACTACAGGTGTCTCCGAAGGTACATGTTGAGTTAGCATAATTCGAGATTAGGTTTTGTCACTCCGATTGTTGGAGAGGTATCTCTGGGCCCTCTCGGCAATGCTCATCACCTAAGCCTTGCAAGCATGTAACTAATGAGTTAGTTATAAGATGAAGTATTACAGAACGAGTAAAGAGACTTGTCGATAACGAGATTGAACTAGGTATTGGATACCGACGATCGAATCTCGGACAAGTAACATACCGATGACAAAGGGAACAACGTATGTTGTTATGCGGTTTGACCGATAAAGATCTTCGTAGAATATGTAGGAACCAATATGGGCATCCAGGTCCCGCTATTGGTTATTGACCAGAGATGTGTCTCAGTCATGTCTACATCGTTCTCGAACCGTAGGGTCCGCACGCTTAAGGTTTCGATGACAGTTATATTATGAGTTTATGTATTTTGATGTACCGAAGGTTGTTCGGAGTCCCGGATATGATTGCGGACATGACGAGGAGTCTCGAAATGGTCGAGACATAAAGATTGATATATTGGACGGATATATTTGGACACCGGAAAGGTTCCGGAGAAGTTTGGAGCCCCGGGAGGTTACCGGAACCCCCGGGAGGTATATGGGCCTTATTGGGCCCATGTAGGAAGAAGAGAGAAGGAGCAAGGGAGGGGGGCGCGCCCCCCCCCCCCAAGCCCAATCCGAATTGGGGAGGGGGGCCGGCCCCCCCTTTCCTTTCTCCTTCCCCCACTTCCTATTACTACTACTAGTACTACTTCCTAATACTAGTACTCTTTCCTTCCCCCTCCAAATAAGATAAGGAAAAGAGAGGGAAACCTACTTGGAGTAGGTTTCCCCCTCCTCATGGCGCGCCCCCCTAGGGCCGGCCACCTCCTCCCTCCCTCCTTTATATACGGGGTTAGGGGGGCACCCTAGGACACACAAGTTGATCATTGATCGTTCCTTAGCCGTGTGCGGTGCCCCCCTCCACGATATTACACCTCGGTCATATTGTTGCGGTGCTTAGGCGAAGCCCTGCAATAGGAGAACATCAAGATCGTCACCACGCCGTCGTGCTGACGGAACTCCCCCTCGGCGCCTCTGCTGGATCGGAGATCGAGGGTGCGTCATCGAGCTGTACGTGTGTCAAGAACTCGGAGGTGCCGGAGTAACGGTACTTGGATCGGTTGAACCGGAGAACGTATGACTACTTCCTCTACGTTGCGTCAACGCTTCCGCTTCGGTCTACGAGGGTACGTAGACAACACTCTCCCCTTGTTGCTATATCATCACCATGATCTTGCGTGTGCGTAGGAATTTTTTTGAAATTACTACGTTCCCCAACAGTGGCATCCGAGCCTAGGTTTTATGTGTTGATGTTATATGCACGAGTAGAACACAAGTAAGCTGTGGACGATATAAGTCATACTGCCTACCAGCATGTCATACTTTGGTTCAGCGGTATTGTGAGATGAAGCGGCCCGGACCGACATTACGCGTACGCTTACGCGAGACTGGTTTCACCGTTACGAGCACTCGTGCTTAAAGGTGGCTGGCGGGTGTCTGTCTCTCTCACTTTAGTTGAACCGAGTGTGGCTACGCCCGGTCCTTGTGAAGGTTAAAACGGAGTCTATTTGACAAACTATCGTTGTGGTTTTGATGCGTAGGTGAGATTGGTTCTTGCTTAAGCCCGTAGCAGCCACGTAAATTTGCAACAACAAAGTAGAGGACGTCTAACTTGTTTTTGCAGGGCATGTTGTGATGTGATATGGCCAAGACATGATGCTATATTTTATTGTATGAGATGATAATGTTTTGTAACCGAAGTTATCGGCAACTGGCAGGAGCCATATGGTTGTCGCTTTATTGTATGAAATGCAAACGCCCTGTAATTGCTTTACTTTATCACTAAGCGGTAGCGATAGTCGTAGAAGCAATAGATGGCGTAACGACAACGATGCTACGATGGAGATCAAGGTGTCACGCCAGTGACGATGGTGATCACGAAGGTGCTTCGAAGATGGAGATCACAAGCACAAGATGATGATGGCCATATCATATCACTTATATTGATTGCATGTGATGTTTATCCTTTATGCATCTTATCTTGCTTTGATTGACGGTAGCATTTTAAGATGATCTCTCACTAATTATCAAGAAGTGTTCTCCCTGAGTATGCACCGTTGCGAAAGTTCTTCGTGCTGAGACACCACGTGATGATCGGGTGTGATAGGCTCTACGTTCAAATACAACGGGTGCAAAACAGTTGCACACGCGGAATACTCAGGTTATACTTGACGAGCCTAGCATATACAGATATGGCCTCGGAACACGGGGACCGAAAGGTCGAGCGTGAATCATATAGTAGATATGATCAACATAGAAATGTTCACCATTGAAACTACTCCATCTCACGTGATGATCGGACATGATTTAGTTGATTTGGATCACATAATCACTTAGATGACTAGAGAGATGTCTGTCTAAGTGGGAGTTCTTTAGTAATATGATTAATTGAACTTAAATTTATCATGAACTTAGTACCTGATAGTATTTTGCTTGTCTATGTTTGTATGTAGATAGATGGCTCGTGCTATTGTTCCGTTGAATTTTAATGCGTTCCTTGAGAAAGCAAAGTTGAAAGATGATGGTAGCAATTACACGGACTGGGTCCGTAACCTGAGGATTATCCTCATTGCTGCACAGAAGAGTTACGTCCTGGAAGCACCGCTGGGTGCCAGGCCTGCTGCTGATGCAACTGACGATGTTAAGAACGTCTGGCAGAGCAAAGCTGATGACTACTCTATAGTTCAGTGTGCCATGCTTTACGGCTTAGAACCGGGTCTTCAACGACGTTTTGAACGTCATGGGGCATATGAGATGTTCCAAGAGTTGAAGTTAATATTTCAAGCAAATGCCCGGATTGAGAGATATGAAGTCTCCAATAAGTTCTACAGCTGCAAGATGGAGGAGAACAGTTCTGGGTATAATAATCACTTGATTCAACTGGGAGTTAATCTTCCGGATGATAGCGTCATTGACAGAATTCTCCAATCACTGCCACCAAGCTACAAGAGCTTTGTGATGAACTATAATATGCAAGGGATGAACAAGACTATTCCCGAGCTCTTCGCGATGCTGAAAGCCGCGGAGGTAGAAATTAAAAAGGAGCATCAAGTGTTGATGGTCAACAAGACCACTGGTTTCAAGAAAAGGGGCAAAGGGAAAAAGAAGGGGAACTTCAAAAGGAACAGCAAACAAGTTGCTGCTCAAGTGAAGAAACCCAAGTCTGGACCTAAGCCTGAAACTGAGTGCTTCTACTGCAAGCAGACTGGACACTGGAAGTGGAACTGCCCCAAGTATTTGGCGGATAAGAAGGATGGCAAAGTGAACAAAGGTATATGTGATATACATGTTATTGATGTGTACCTTACTAATGCTCGCAGTAGCACCTGGGTATTTGATACTGGTTCTGTTGCTAAACATTTGCAACTCGAAACAGGGACTACGGATTAAGTGAAGATTAGCTAAGAATGAGGTGACGATGCGCGTGGGAAATGGTTCCAAAGTCGATGTGATCGCGGTCGGCACGCTACCTCTACATCTACCATCGGGATTAGTTTTAGACCTGAATAATTGTTATTTGGTGCCTGCGTTGAGCATGAACATTATATCTGGATCTTGTTTGATGCGAGACGGTTATTCATTTAAAATCAGAGAATAATGGTTGTTCTATTTATATGAGTAATATCTTTTATGGTCATGCACCCTTGAAGAGTGGTCTATTTTTATTAAATCTCGATAGTAGTGATACACATATTCATAATGTTGAAGCCAAAAGATGCAGAGTTGATAATGATAGTGCAACATATTTGTGGCACTGCCGTTTAGGTCATATCGGTGTAAAACGCATGAAGAAACTCCATACTGATGGACTTCTGGAATCACTTGATTATGAATCACTTGGTACTTGCGAACCGTGCCTCATGGGCAAGATGACCAAAACACCGTTCTCCGGATCTATGGAGAGAGCAACAGATTTGTTGGAAATCATACATACAGATGTATGTGGTCCGATGAATGTTGAGGCTTGTGGCGGATATCGTTATTTCCTCACCTTCACAGATGATTTGAGCAGATATGGGTATATCTACTTGATGAAGCACAAGTCTGAAACATTTGAAAAGTTCAAAGAATTTCAGAGTGAAGTAGAAAATCATCGTAACAAGAAAATAAAGTTTCTACGATCTGATCGTGGAGGAGAATATTTGAGTTACGAGTTTGGTTTACATTTGAAACAATGTGGAATAGTTTCGCAACTCACGCCACCTGGAACACCACAGCGAAATGGTGTGTCCGAACGTCGTAATCGTACTTTACTTGATATGGTGCGATCTATGATGTCTCTTACCGATTTACCGCTATCGTTTTGGGGTTATGCTTTAGAGACGACCACATTCACGTTAAATAGGGCACCATCAAAATCCGTTGAGACGACGCCTTATGAACTGTGGTTTGGCAAGAAACCAAAGTTGTCGTTTCTCAAAGTTTGGGGCTGCAATGCTTATGTGAAGAAACTTCAACCAGATAAGCTCGAACCCAAATCGGAGAAATGTGTCTTCATAGGATACCCAAAGGAGACAATTGGGTACACCTTCTATCACGGATCTGAAGGCAAGATTTTCGTTGCTAAAATCGGATCCTTTCTAGAGAAGGAGTTTCTCTCGAAAGAAGTGAGTGGGAGGAAAGTAGAACTTGATGAGATAACTGTATCTACTCCCTTATTGGAAAGTAGTTCATCACAAGAACCGGTTCCTGTGACAACTACACCAATTAGTGAGGAAGCTAATGATATTGATCATGAAACTTCAGATCAAGTTTCTACTGAACCTCGTAGGTCTACCAGAGTAAGATCCGCACCAGAGTGGTACGGAAATCCTATTCTGGAAGTCATGTTACTAGACCATGATGAACCTACGAACTATGAGGAAGCGATGATGAGCCCAGATTCCGCAAAATGGCTAGAGGCCATGAAATTTGAGATAGGATCCATGTATGAAAACAAAGTATGGACTTTGGTTGACTTGCCCGATGATTGGCAAGCCATTGAGAATAAATGGATCTTTAAGAAGAAGACTGGCGCTGATGGTAATGTTACTGTCTACAAAGCTCGACTTGTTGCAAAAGGTTTTCGACAAGTTCAAGGGGTTGACTACGATGAGACTTTCTCACCCGTAGCGATGCTTAAGTCTGTCCGAATCATGTTGGCTATTGCTGAATTTCATGATTATGAAATTTGGCAAATGGATGTCAAGACTGTATTCTTGAATGGATTTCTAGAAGAAGAGTTGTATATGATGCAACCTAAAGGTTTTGTTGATCCAAAAAGTGCTGACAAAGTGTGCAAGCTCCAACGTTCCATTTATGGACTGGTGCAAGCATCTCGGAGTTGGAATAAACGTTTTGATAGTGTGATCAAAGCATATGGTTTTATACAGACTTTTGGAGAAGCCTGTATTTACAAGAAAGTGAGTGGGAGCTCTGTAGCATTTCTAGTTTTATATGTTGATGACATATTATTAATTGGAAATGATATAGAATTTCTGGATAGCATAAAGGGATACTTGAATAAAAGTTTTTCTATGAAAGACCTCGGTGAAGCTGCTTACATATTGGGCATCAAGATCTATAGAGATAGATCAAGACGCTTAATAGGACTTTCACAAAGTACATACCTTGACAAAATTTTGAAAAAGTTCAAAATGGATCAGGCAAAGAAAGGATTCTTGCCTGTGCTACAAGGTGTAAAGTTGAGTCAAACTCAATGTCCGACCACAGCAGAAGATAGGGAGAAAATGAAAGATGTTCCCTATGCTTCAGCCATAGGCTCTATCATGTATGCAATGCTGTGTACCAGACCTGACGTATGCTTAGCAATAAGCTTGGCAGGTAGGTACCAAAGTAATCCAGGAGTGGATCACTGGACAGCGGTCAAGTACATCCTGAAATACCTGAAAAGGACTAAGGATATGTTTCTCGTATATGGAGGTGACAAAGAGCTAGTCGTAAATGGTTACGTCGATGCAAGCTTTGACACTGATCCGGACGATTCTAAATTGCGGACCGGATACGTGTGTTTATTAAACGGTGGAGTTGTAAGTTGGTGCAGTTCTAAACAAAGCGTCGTGGCGGGATCTACATGTGAAGCGGAGTACATAGCTGCTTCTGAAGCAGCAAATGAAGGAGTCTGGATGAAGGAGTTCATTTCCGATCTAGGTGTCATACCTAGTGCATCGGGACCAATGAAGATCTTCTGTGACAATACTGGTGCAATTGCCTTGGCAAAGGAATCCAGATTTCACAAGAGGACCAAGCACATCAAGAGACGCTTCAATTCCATTCGGGATCAAGTCCAAGTGGGAGACATAGAGATTTGCAAGATACATACGGATCTGAATGTTGCAGACCCGTTGACTAAGCCTCTCTCACGAGCAAAACATGATCAGCACCAAGACTCCATGGGTGTTAGAATCATTACTATGTAATCTAGATTATTGACTCTAGTGCAAGTGGGAGACTGAAGGAAATATGCCCTAGAGGCAATAATAAAGTTATTATTTATTTCCTCATATCATGATAAATGTTTATTATTCATGCTAGAATTGTATTAACCAGAAACATGATACATGTGTGAATACATAGACAAACATATAGTCACTAGTATGCCTCTACTTGACTAGCTCATTAATCAAAGATGGTTATGTTTCCTAACCATTGACATGTGTTGTCATTTGATTAATGGGATCACATCATTAGGAGAATGAGGTGATTGACATGACCCATCCCGTTAGCTTAGCACTTGATCGTTTAGTTTTCTGCTATTGCTTCCTTCATGACTTATACATGTTCCTGTAACTATGAGAATTGTGTAACTCCCGTTTACCGGAGGAACACTTTGGGTACTACCAAACGTCACAACGTAACTGGGTGATTATAAAGGAGTACTACAGGTGTCTCCGAAGGTACATGTTGAGTTAGCATAATTCGAGATTAGGTTTTGTCACTCCGATTGTCGGAGAGGTATCTCTGGGCCCTCTCGGCAATGCTCATCACCTAAGCCTTGCAAGCATGTAACTAATGAGTTAGTTATAAGATGAAGTATTACAGAACGAGTAAAGAGACTTGTCGATAACGAGATTGAACTAGGTATTGGATACCGACGATCGAATCTCGGACAAGTAACATACCGATGACAAAGGGAACAACGTATGTTGTTATGCGGTTTGACCGATAAAGATCTTCGTAGAATATGTAGGAACCAATATGGGCATCCAGGTCCCGCTATTGGTTATTGACCAGAGATGTGTCTCAGTCATGTCTACATCGTTCTCGAACCGTAGGGTCCGCACGCTTAAGGTTTCGATGACAGTTATATTATGAGTTTATGTATTTTGATGTACCGAAGGTTGTTCGGAGTCCCGGATATGATTGCGGACATGACGAGGAGTCTCGAAATGGTCGAGACATAAAGATTGATATATTGGACGGATATATTTGGACACCGGAAAGGTTCCGGAGAAGTTTGGAGCCCCGGGAGGTTGCCGGAACCCCCCGGGAGGTATATGGGCCTTATTGGGCCCATGTAGGAAGAAGAGAGAAGGAGCAAGGGAGGGGGGCGCGCCCCCCCAAGCCCAATCCAAATTGGGGAGGGGGGCTGTGAAGGAAATATGCCCTAGAGGCAATAATAAAGTTATTATTTATTTCCTCATAAACATGATAAATGTTTATTATTCATGCTAGAATTGTATTTACCGGAAACATAATACATGTGTGAATACATAGACAAACAAAAGTGTCACTAGTATGCCTCTACTTGACTAGCTCGTTAATCAAAGATGGTTATGTTTCCTAACCATGAACAAAGAGTTGTTATTTGATTAACGAGGTCACATCATTAGTAGAATGATCTGATTGACATGACCCATTCCATTAGCTTAGCACCCGATCGTTTAGTATGTTGCTATTGCTTTCTTCATGACTTATACATGTTCCTATGACTATGAGATTATGCAACTCCCGTTTACCGGAGGAACACTTTGGGTACTACCAAACGTCACAACGTAACTGGGTGATTATAAAGGAGTACTACAGGTGTCTCCAATGGTCGATGTTGGGTTGGCGTATTTCGAGATTAGGATTTGTCACTCCGATTGTCGGAGAGGTATCTCTGGGCCCTCTCGGTAATACACATCACATAAGCCTTGCAAGCATTACAACTAATATGTTAGTTGTGAGATGATGTATTACGGAACGAGTAAAGAGACTTGCCGGTAACGAGATTGAACTAGGTATTGGATACCGACGATCGAATCTCGGGCAAGTAACATACCGATGACAAAGGGAACAACGTATGTTGTTATGCGGTCTGACCGATAAAGATCTTCGTAGAATATGTAGGAGCCAATATGGGCATCCAGGTCCCGCTATTGGTTATTGACCAGAGACGTGTCTCGGTCATGTCTACATTGTTCTCGAACCCGTAGGGTCCGCACGCTTAAGGTTACGATGACAGTTATATTATGAGTTTATGCATTTTGATGTACCGAAGGTTGTTCGGAGTCCCGGATGTGATCACGGACATGACGAGGAGTCTCGAAATGGTCGAGACATAAAGATTGATATATTGGAAGCCTATGTTTGGACATCGGAAGTGTTCCGGGTGAAATCGGGATTTTACCGGGTTACCGGGAGGTTACCGGAACCCCCGGGAACCATATGGGCCTTCATGGGCCTTAGTGGAAAGGAGAAAGGGGCAGCCCAAGGGGGCTGCGCGCCTCCCCCCTTCCCCTAGTCCTATTAGGACTAGGAGAGGTGGCCGGCCACCCCTCTCCCTCTTTCCCCCTTGGGAATCCTAGTTGGAATAGGATTGGAGGGGAGTCCTACTCCCGGTAGGAGTAGGACTCCTCCTGCGCCTCCTCCTCCTGGCCGGCGCCTCCTCCCCCCTTGGCTCCTTTATATACGGAGGCAGGGGCACCTCTAAACACACAAGTTGACACAAGTTGATCCACGTGATCGATTCCTTAGCCGTGTGCGGTGCCCCCTGCCACCATATTCCTCGATAATACTGTAGCGGAGTTTAGGCGAAGCCCTGCTGCTATAGTTCATCAAGATCGTCACCACGCCGTCGTGCTGACGGAACTCTTCCCCGACACTTTGCTGGATCGGAGTCCGGGGATCGTCATCGAGCTGAACGTGTGCTCGAACTCGGAGGTGCCGTAGTTTCGGTGCTTGATCGGTTGGATCGTGAAGACATACGACTACTTCCTCTACATCGTGTCATCGCTTCCGCAGTCGGTCTGCGTAGGGTACGTAGACAATACTCTCCCCCTCGTTGCTATGCATCACATGATCTTGTGTGTGCGTAGGAAATTTTTTGAAATTACTACGAAAACCAACAGTGGCATCCGAGCCTGGTTATTGATGTTGATGTTATATGCACGAGTAGAACACAAGTGAGTTGTGGACGATACAAGTCATACTGCCTACCAGCATGTCATATTTTGGTTCGGCGGTATTGTTGGACGAGACGACCCGGACCAACCTTACGCGTACGCTTACGCGAGACCGGTTCCCTCGACGTGCTTTGCACAGAGATGGCTTGCGGGCGACTGCCTCTCCAACTTTAGTTGAACCAAGTATGGCTACGCCCGGTCCTTGAGAAGGTTAAAACGGAGTCTATTTGACAAACTATCGTTGTGGTTTTGATGCGTAGGTGAGATTGGTTCTTACTTAAGCCCGTAGCAGCCACGTAAAAACATGCAACAACAAAGTAGAGGACGTCTAACTTGTTTTTGCAGGGCATGTTGTGATGTGATATGGTCAAGGCATGATGCTGAATTTTATTGTATGAGATGATCATGTTTTGTAACCAAGTTATCGGCAACTGGCAGGAGCCATATGGTTGTCGCTTTATTGTATGCAATGCAATCGCGATGTAATGCTTTACTTTATTACTAAACGGTAGTGATAGTCGTGGAAGCATAAGATTGGCGAGACGACAACGATGCTACGATGGAGATCAAGGTGTCGCGCCGGTGACGATGGTGATCATGACGGTGCTTCGGAGATGGAGATCACAAGCACAAGATGATGATGGCCATATCATATCACTTATATTGATTGCATGTGATGTTTATCTTTTTATGCATCTTATCTTGCTTTGATTGACGGTAGCATTATAAGATGATCTCTCACTAAATTATCAAGAAGTGTTCTCCCTGAGTATGCACCGTTGCCAAAGTTCGTCGTGCCCAGACACCACGTGATGATCGGGTGTGATAAGCTCTACGTCCATCTACAACGGGTGCAAGCCAGTTTTGCACACGCAGAATACTCAGGTTAAACTTGACGAGCCTAGCATATGCAGATATGGCCTCGGAACACGGAGACCGAAAGGTCGAGCGTGAATCATATAGTAGATATGATCAACATAACGATGTTCACCATTGAAAACTACTCCATCTCACGTGATGATCGGTTATGGTTTAGTTGATTTGGATCACGTGATCACTTAGAGGATTAGAGGGATGTCTATCTAAGTGGGAGTTCTTAAGTAATATGATTAAATTGAACTTAAATTTATCATGAACTTAGTCCTGGTAGTATTTTGCAAATTATAGATCAATAGCTCGCGTTGTTGCTTCCCTATGTTTATTTTGATATGTTCCTAGAGAAAATTGTGTTGAAAGATGTTAGTAGCAATGATGCGGATTGGATCCGTGATCTGAGGTTTATCCTCATTGCTGCACAGAAGAATTATGTCCTTGATGCACCGCTAGGTGACAGACCTATTGCAGGAGCAGATGCAAACGTTATGAACGTTTGGCTAGCTCAATATGATGACTACTTGATAGTTTAAGTGCACCATGCTTAACGGCTTAGAATCGGGACTTCAAAGACGTTTTGAACGTCATGGACCATATGAGATGTTCCAGGAGTTGAAGTTAATATTTCAAGCAAATACCCGAGTTGTGAGATATGAAGTCTACAACAAGTTCTATAGCTAAAAGATGGAGGAGAATCGCTCAACTAGTGAGCATGTGCTCAGATTGTCTGGGTACTTCAATCGCTTGAATCAAGTGGGAGTTAATCTTCCAGATAAGATAGTGATTGACAGAATTCTCTAGTCACCATCACTAAAGTTACTAGAACTTCGTGATGAACTATAGTATGCAAGGGATGACGAAAATGATTCCTGAGCTCTTCGTGATGTTGAAATCGATGAAGGTAGAAATCAAGAAAGAACATCAAGTGTTGATGGTTAACAAGACCACTAGTTTCAAGAAAAAGGGCAAAGGGAAGAAGGGGAACTTCAAGAAGAACGGTAAGCAAGTTGCTGCTCAAGTGAAGAAGCCTAAGTCTGGTCCTAAGCCTGAGACTAAGTGTTTCTACTGCAAAGGGACTGGTCACTGGAAGCGGAACTACCCCAAGTGATTGGCGGATAAGAAGGATGGCAAAGTGAACATAAGTATATTTGATATACATGTTATTGATGTGTACTTTACTAGTGTTTATAGCAACCCCTCAGTATTTGATACTAGTTCAGTTGCTAAGATTAGTAACTTGAAACGGGAGTTGCAGAATAAACAGAGACTAGTTAAGGGTGAAGTGACGATGTGTGTTGGAAGTAGTTCCAAGATTGATATGATCATCATCGCACACTCCCCTATACTTTCGGGATTAGTGTTGAACCTGAATAAGTGTTATTTGGTGTTTGCGTTGAGCATGAATATGATTTGATCATGTTTATTGTAATACGGTTATTCATTTAAGTAAGAGAATAAATTGTTGTTCTATTTACATGAATAAAACCTTATATGGTTACACACCCAATGAAAATAGTTCATTGGATCTCGATCGTAGTGATACACATAATCATAATATTGAAACCAAAAGATGCAAAGTTAATAATGATAGTGCAGCTTATTTGTAGCACTGCCGTTTAGGTCATATTGGTGTAAAGCGCATGAAGAAACTCCATGCTGATGGGATTTTGGAATCACTTGATTATGAATCACTTGATGCTTGCGAACCATGCCTCATGGGCAAGATGAATAAGACTCCGTTCTCCGGAGCGAGCAACTGACTTATTGGAAATAATACATACTGATGTATGCGGTCCGATGAGTGTTAAGGCTCACGGCAAGTATCGTTATTTTCTGAACTTCATAGATGATTTGAGCAGATATGGGTATATCTACTTGATGAAACATAAGTCTGAAACATTTGAAAAGTTCAAAGAATTTCAGAGTGAAGTGGAAAATCATCGTGACAAGAAAATAAAGTTTCTACGATCTGATCACGGAGACAAATATTTGAGTTACGAGTTTGGTCTTCAATTAAAACAATGTGGAATAGTTTCACAAACTCACGCCACCTGGAACACCACAATGTAATGGTGTGTCCGAACGTCATAACCGTACTTTATTAGATATGGTGCGATCTATGATGTCTCTTACCGATCTACCACTATCATTTTGGGGTTATGCATTAGAGACAGCTGCATTCACGTTAAAAGGGCACCATCTAAATCCGTTGAGACGACACCGTATGAACTATGGTTTGGCAAGAAACCTAAGCTGTCGTTTCTTAAAGTTTGAGGTTGCAATGCTTATGTGAAAAAGTTTCAACCTGATAAGCTCAAACTCAAATCGGAGAAGTGCGTCTTCATAGGATACCCAAAGGAAACTGTTGGGTACACCTTCTATCACAAATCCGAAGGCAAGACTTTTGTTGCTAAATTCGGAGTTTTTCTGGAGAAGGAGTTTCTCTTGAAAGAAGTGAGTGGGAGGAAAGTAGAAAACTTGATAAGGTAATTGTACCTTCTCCCTTATTGGAAAGTAGTTCATCACAAAAATCTGTTCTTGTGACTACTACACCAATTAGTAAGGAAGCTAATGATGATGATCATGTAACTTCAGATCAAGTTACTACCGAATCTCGTAGGTAAACCAGAGTGAGATCCGCACCAGAGTGGTACGGTAATCCTGTTTTGGAGGTCATGTTACTTGACTATGACGAACCTACGAACTATGAGGAAGCGATGATGAGCCCAGATTCCGCGAAATGGTTTGAGGCCATGAAGTCTGAGATATGATCCATGTATGAGAACAAAGTTTGGACTTTGGTTGACTTGCCCGATGATCGGCAAGCAATTGAGAATAAATGGATCTTCAAGAGGAAGACGGACGCTGATAGTAGTGTTACTATCTACAAAGCTAGAATTGTCGCGAAAGGTTTTCGACAAGTTCAAGGTGTTGACTACGATGAGAGCTTCTCACTCGTATCTATGCTTGAGTCTGTCTGAATCATGTTAGTAATTGCCGCTTTTTATGAAATCTGGCAAATGGATAAACAAAACTGCATTCCTTAATGGATTTATTAAAGAAGAGTTGTATATGATGCAGCAGAAGGTTTTGTCAATCCGAAAGGTGCTAACAAAATGTGCAAGCTCCAGCGATCCATCTGTGGACTGGTGCAAGCATCTCGGAGTTGGAATATACGCTTTGATGAGTTGATCAAAGCATATAGTTTTATACAGACTTGCGGTGAAGCCTGTATTTACAAGAAAGTGAGTGGGAGCACTACAGCATTTCTGATGAAGTATATGTGAATGACATATTGTTGATCAGAAATGATGTAGAATTTTTTCTGCAAAGCATAAAGGAGTGTTTTAAAGGAGTTCTTTAAAAAGAAAAGACCTCAGTAAAAAGCTACTTATATATTGAGCATCAAGATCTATTGAGATAGATCAAGACGCTTGATAAGATTTTCAATGAGTACATACCTTGGCAAGATTTTGAAATAGTTCAAAATGGAACAGGTAAAGAAAGAGTTCTTGCCTGTGTTGCAAAGGTATGAAATTGAGTAAAACTCAAATCCCGACCACAGCAGAAAATAGAAAAAGAATGAAAAGTCATTCCCTATGCCTCAGTCATAGGTTCTATAAAGTATGCTATGCTTTGTACCAGACCTATTGTATACCTTGCTCTGTATTTGGCAAGGGAGTACAATAGTGATCTAAGAGTAGATCACTGGACATTGGTCAAAATTATCCTTAGTGAAATAAGGAAATATTTCTCGATTATGGAGGTGACAAAAGGTTCGTCGTAAAAAGTTACGTCGATGCAAGTTTTGACACAGATCTGGATGACTCTAAGTCTCGATCTAGATACATATTGAAAGTGGGAGCAATAAGCTAGAGTAGCTCCATGCAGAGCATTGTTGACATAGAAATTCGCAAAATACTTACGGATCTGAATGTGACAGACCCGTTGACTAAATTATCTCACAAGCAAAACATGATCACACCTTAGTACTCTTTGGGTGTTAATCACATATCGATGTGAACTATGGGTGTTAATCACATGATGATGTGAACTATTGCTGTTAAATCACATGGCGATGTGAACTAGATTATTGACTCTAGTGCAAGTGGGAGACTGAAGGAAATATGCCCTAGAGGCAATAATAAAGTTATTATTTATTTCCTCATAAACATGATAAATGTTTATTATTCATGCTAGAATTGTATTTACCGGAAACATAATACATGTGTGAATACATAGACAAACAAAAGTGTCACTAGTATGCCTCTACTTGACTAGCTCGTTAATCAAAGATGGTTATGTTTCCTAACCATGAACAAAGAGTTGTTATTTGATTAACGAGGTCACATCATTAGTAGAATGATCTGATTGACATGACCCATTCCATTAGCTTAGCACCCGATCGTTTAGTATGTTGCTATTGCTTTCTTCATGACTTATACATGTTCCTATGACTATGAGATTATGCAACTCCCGTTTACCGGAGGAACACTTTGGGTACTACCAAACGTCACAACGTAACTGGGTGATTATAAAGGAGTACTACAGGTGTCTCCAATGGTCGATGTTGGGTTGGCGTATTTCGAGATTAGGATTTGTCACTCCGATTGTCGGAGAGGTATCTCTGGGCCCTCTCGGTAATACACATCACATAAGCCTTGCAAGCATTACAACTAATATGTTAGTTGTGAGATGATGTATTACGGAACGAGTAAAGAGACTTGCCGGTAACGAGATTGAACTAGGTATTGGATACCGACGATCGAATCTCGGGCAAGTAACATACCGATGACAAAGGGAACAACGTATGTTGTTATGCGGTCTGACCGATAAAGATCTTCGTAGAATATGTAGGAGCCAATATGGGCATCCAGGTCCCGCTATTGGTTATTGACCAGAGACGTGTCTCGGTCATGTCTACATTGTTCTCGAACCCGTAGGGTCCGCACGCTTAAGGTTACGATGACAGTTATATTATGAGTTTATGCATTTTGATGTACTGAAGGTTGTTCGGAGTCCCGGATGTGATCACGGACATGACGAGGAGTCTCGAAATGGTCGAGACATAAAGATTGATATATTGGAAGCCTATGTTTGGACATCGGAAGTGTTCCGGGTGAAATCGGGATTTTACCGGGTTACCGGGAGGTTACCGGAACCCCCCGGGAACCATATGGGCCTTCATGGGCCTTAGTGGAAAGGAGAAAGGGGCAGCCCAAGGGGGCTGCGCGCCTCCCCCCTTCCCCTAGTCCTATTAGGACTAGGAGAGGTGGCCGGCCACCCCTCTCCCTCTTTCCCCCTTGGGAATCCTAGTTGGAATAGGATTGGAGGGGAGTCCTACTCCCGGTAGGAGTAGGACTCCTCCTGCGCCTCCTCCTCCTGGCCGGCGCCTCCTCCCCCCTTGGCTCCTTTATATACGGAGGCAGGGGCACCTCTAAACACACAAGTTGACACAAGTTGATCCACGTGATCGATTCCTTAGCCGTGTGCGGTGCCCCCTGCCACCATATTCCTCGATAATACTGTAGCGGAGTTTAGGCGAAGCCCTGCTGCTATAGTTCATCAAGATCGTCACCACGCCGTCGTGCTGACGGAACTCTTCCCCGACACTTTGCTGGATCGGAGTCCGGGGATCGTCATCGAGCTGAACGTGTGCTCGAACTCGGAGGTGCCGTAGTTTCGGTGCTTGATCGGTTGGATCGTGAAGACATACGACTACTTCCTCTACGTCGTGTCATCGCTTCCGCAGTCGGTCTGCGCAGGGTACGTAGACAATACTCTCCCCCTCGTTGCTATGCATCACATGATCTTGCGTGTGCGTAGGAAATTTTTTGAAATTACTACGAAAACCAACAGGCTGGCCCCCCCTTTCCTTTCTCCTTCCCCCTCTTCCTATTACTACTACTAGTACTACTTCCTAATACTAGTACTCTTTCCTTCCCCCTCCAAATAAGATAAGGAAAAGAGAGGGAAACCAACTTGGAGTAGGTTTCCCCCTCCTCATGGCGCGCCCCCCTAGGGCCGGCCACCTCCTCCCTCCCTCCTTTATATACGGGGTTAGGGGGGCACCCTAGGACACACAAGTTGATCATTGATCGTTCCTTAGCCGTGTGCGGTGCCCCCCTCCACGATATTACACCTCGGTCATATTGTAGCGGTGCTTAGGCGAAGCCCTGCAACAGGAGAACATCAAGATCGTCACCACGCCGTCGTGCTGACGGAACTCCCCCTCGGCGCCTCTGCTGGATCGGAGATCGAGGGTGCGTCATCGAGCTGTACGCGTGTCAAGAACTCGGAGGTGCCGGAGTAACGGTACTTGGATCGGTTGAACCGGAGAACGTACGACTACTTCCTCTATGTTGCGTCAACGCTTCCGCTTCGGTCTACGAGGGTACGTAGACAACACTCTCCCCTCGTTGCTATATCATCACCATGATCTTGCGTGTGCGTAGGAATTTTTTTGAAATTACTACGTTCCCCAACAAAGACGACTTATAAACCGGCTCAAAGCCGCAATCCGGTCCCTGTTAGACACCAGATTTTTTTTTCAGATTAGCCTCAATGCCCCTGTTAGACACCAGAAAACCCAAGAGCTTGCCTGCCGGAACACCAAAGACACATTTGTCCGGATTAAGCATCATCTTGTAAACCCGGAGGTTGTCAAAAGTCTCTCTCAAGTCATCTATCAATATTTCCTCCTTCCTTGACTTCACCACAATATCATCCACATATGCATGAACATTGCGCCCAATCTGCTTATGAAGACAATTCTGAACACATCGCTGATAAGTCGCCTCGGCACTCTTGAGCCCAAAGGGCATGGAGACATAGCAGAAGGCTCCAAAGGGAGTTATAAAATTTGTCTTCTCCTGGTCCTTAACTGTCATTTTGATCTGATGATAACCAAAGTAAGCATCCAGAAAACACAAACGGTCACAACCCGCCATAGCATCAATAATCTGATCAATATGACGGAGGGCAAAGGGATCTGCTGGACAAGCTTTGTTCAAATCTGTGTAGTCCACACACATATGCCAAGTGTCGTTTTTCTTAAGAACCAACACTGGATTAGCTAACCACTCAGGGTGAAAAACCTCCACGATAAACCCTGCGGCCAACAGCCGAGCTACCTCCTCACTAATAGCCTTACGCCTTTCTTCATTGAAGCGGCGGAGAAACTGCCTGACCGGTTTAAACTTAGGATCTATATTAAGTGTGTGCTCAGTGAGTTCCCTCGGTACACCTGGCATGTCAGAAGGCTTCCATGCAAAGATGTCCCGATTCTCACGGATGAACTCAATGAGCGCGCTTTCCTATTTGGGATCCAGCTTAGCGCTGATGCTGAACTGCTTGGATAAATCGCCAGGAACAAAATCAACCATCTTAGTGTCTGTGGCTGATTTAAACTTCAATGTCGGATCGTGCTCCGTAGTTGGCTTTTTCAAAGAAGTCATGTCTGCCGGATCAACCTTGTCTTTATAAAACTTCAACTCTTCTGTGGCACAAACCGACTCAGCGTAAGCTGCATCACCTTCCTCATATTCCAAAGCAATCTTCCTGCTCCCATGTACTGTGATGGTCCCCTTATGACCTGGCATCTTAAGCTGCAGATAAACATAACACGACCTCGCCATGAACTTGGCATAAGCCGGTCGTCCAAACAGGGCGTGATACAGACTCTTGATTTTCACCACCTCAAAAGTCAATGTTTCTGACCTTGAGTCATGATCATCTCCAAAAGCCACCTCTAGGGCTATTTTTCCCACTGGATATGCAGACTTACCAGGCACCACACCATGAAAAACGGTGTTTGACAGTTTAAGATTCTTATCTGTCAACCCCATACGGTGGAAGGTATCATAGTAAAGGATATTGATACTACTTCCTCCATCCATAAGCACCTTGGTGAACTTATACCCCCCAACTTGAGGTGCCACCACTAAGGCCAGATGACCCGGATTATCAACCCGGGGTGGGTGATCCTCTCGACTCCATAAAATTGGTTGCTCTGACCAGCGCAAATACTGAGGCACTGCCGGTTCAACAGAGTTCATGGCCCTCTTGTGAAGCTTCTAATCACGCTTGCACAAGCTAGTGGTGAAGACATGATACTGCCCACTATTCAACTGCTTCGGATTGCTCTGATAACCCGACTACTGCTGTTGCTGATTCCCCTGATGGTTATAACCTCCCTGATTGCCTTGATTACCTTGATTACCATGTCCGGTCTGATTGCCTTGGAATCCTGAATCGGAGCTGCCACCTCCATAACCCGGCCCATGAAAACCGCCTCCTGAACCGCCGGGCGGGCCATTGTCATATTGAAACATATTGGAATTCTTAAACTCCCGCACGATGAAACAATCCTTCCAAAGATGTGAAGCTGGCCTTTCCTTCGATCCGTGCTTGGGACAAGGTTGATTCAATAGGCGTTCCAGATTGGGGCCTGACCCTCCGCCCCTCTGGGGCTGTTTACCCTTACGTCGCTGACCGTTGTCCTGAGCATTGGTGTTAGCCACAAAGTCCAAACTATTGTCTGCCTTGCGCTTACCATTATTCCCATGACCTGCCGAATTGTGCTGCTACCCTTTGGTATTGCCGTTCTTTTCCCCTTCCCCGGTTTGTCGTCCTTAGACTCAGGGTCCTTGGTACTATCTGAATCGACATATTTCACCAAAGCGGTCATGAGCGCTGCCATGTCGTTGCTGTGACGTTTGAGCCTTCCTAACTTCAGTTTTAATGGTAGAAACCGGTAATTGCCCTCCAACATCAAAACTATTGTGTCCGCGTTGATGCGGTCCGACGAATGCAGGATAGCTAAAACTCGCTTCACCCAATGGGTTGTAGATTCCCCCTCCTCTTGAACACAAGCGGCCAGGTCCACAATCGACATAGGCTGCTTACAAGTATCTTTAAAATTCTGGATAAACCGGTGTTTTAACTCGGCCCATGACCCGACAGAGTTAGCTAGTAAGCTCTTTAACCAAGTACGAGTTGTCCCCTCCAACATCATGGTGAAGTATTTAGCACACACCGCTTCATCCACATCCAGCATCTCCATTGCCATCTCATAACTCTCAACCCATGACTCTGGTTGCAAATCAGCGGTGTAATTGGGCCCTTTACAAGGGCCTTTAAAATCCTTGGGTAGTCGTACATTACGCAACGCGGGAGTAAGACACGGCACCCCTAAAGAACTGAAAACCACACCTGGCTCCACCGAAGCGGTAGGACGAACTGGAGTAGTTTGACGAGCTGCGTGCTGAGCTGCTAACTCGGCTTCTCGACATGCCCGACCATGATCCACCACATCTTGCACATTAACACCACCACCTGCCGGGTTATGCCCTCATGGCGAGTTACGGTGACGTGCATTGCTTGATACAGTCGTTTCATCCTCAACGCGCCTGCTGTAGCTCCGACTCGGGCGGGGCGTGGAATGAATCCCGTCGCGACTATGCGAATAAGCCTGCTGCTGGTTTAAAGCCGTTGAAGGAGCTCTCTGGTCCGTCATGTCTCAATCACCACTGGTGACTCGCCGTCCATTGGGAGGGCTACCAATCGTGAAGCGGCGGCCACAATGTTATCCAACGGGTTGGAGTAATGCCCCGGAGGCGTCGGAACGTACTATGGCACAATGTTGTTCTGGCGAGGAGGGTTCATCGTGCGTGGCTGAACCGACGCTCCTGTTCCCGGTGCCTCAGTCCAGTTTGCCACCGGATGGTTACTGGTTCCTGCTCCTGGCGTGTTGAAGAGATTTCTTGGCTCATAACCCGATGGGAGGTGCGACCGATATCTCCTCCTCATGACATCATCTGAGGCACTCTAATCCAGCCTAAGCCAGTAGGCCTGAGCCTCCAACTCAGCCCGTTCTGTAGCCATCCTGGCATTCTCCACTGCCAGGTCCGCTTTAGCATGAGTTATCTGATCCTTCACCTTTGCAATCTCCGCATTGTGCTAATCTCGGGTGGCCGCATCCACTTCTGCTGCCATCAATGTTGCCGAAGCGTCAAACAAATCAGACAAAACCTGAGCCGGAGGCGGCGCGGAGCCCCCTACTCCCGCTGGCGTCGCTGTTGCTGAACCGAAGAGCATCGCGACAGTGGTAGAAGAGTGCTGCGCTGGTTGTGTACCGGCCATGAAGATAGCGACCCGGTTTGGCAGATCGAGGGGGTCCGGAATACTATTGCCATCGGAACCTCCACTAATCTGGCCGTCCTGCAGCTGATACAGCGACTCGGTCTCTCCAGTTGAAGATTCGTCATCAGAGCAGACAACGGTTTCTCCATCAGATGCCGGTCCATCCTCAGACACCGCTCCATGGATGACACCTACGAAAACATGCCTTGCTGGGGGATGAACCTGGGCAGGGCTTGCACACTGAGCCGTCTCGATGATGTCGGTGTAGGTGTCCGGCTCAGGGCTTGGTTCGCCGATCTTGCCGGTGAAGACGTGAATCCCACCAAAGGGGACCCGGTACCCGTATTCGATTGAACCGGCCTCGGGACCCCATCCTGCATCGTCGATGTAGAGCTTGCCGCGATGACTCTTCGTCATCCAGCCCATAGAGTATCCCTTGAGTCCTTCGAAGCTGCCCTTCAGGAACTCGAAACCATCATGAAATAGCCCCACGGTGGGCGCCAACTGTCGTGGGTTTGTCACGGTAGATGTCCTCATGAAAGGACTTAGTCATGGAGCCATCGCTACGGGTTAGCTTAAAGGGCTTAAACCGGACAAGGGACACGAGGGTTTTATACTAGTTCGGCCCCTTCGATGAAGGTAAAAGTCTACGTCTAGTTGTGTTGGTATTGCTAGGGTTTTGATGACCAGGGAGCGAATCCGCTTTGCCTGGCTCTCGAGTTGTTGTCTGTTGCCTGTTATCTTGTCCCTAAACCGTTGTCATGTCGTCCCTTTATATACATAGGTTAACGCCCGCCGGTTTACAGAGTCCCGAGGCCGGATCATAAACGTGACCGGCTCGGTCTCTATTCCTTCTAACTTACAATACAAGTTACATGAAAGAGTCGGTTTACATTTACAGGCTTTAACCCACCTTTGGGCATTGGGCCTTCGTAAAGCGCCACCATCCTCACGTCTTTATGGTCTTCTATCTTCATAGAGTTAACCCGGTTACTCCTGGCCGGTTTACGTCTAGTAGTAATATCCCCAATAGAGATGGCATCTAGGCCTTTTGGATTGATGTTTGGTAGGTTTATTTTTGAATTTGGCATCCCCGGTAGTGCCGGATCTGTCCATGGCAGTAGGGTGATAACCCACAAGTATAGGGGATCGCAACAGTTTTCGAGGGTAGAGTATTCAACCCAAATTTATTGATTCGACACAAGGGGAGCCAAAGAATATTCTCAAGTATTAGCAGCTGAGTTGTCAATTCAACCACACCTAGATAACTTAATATCTGCAGCTAAGTATTTAGTAGCAAAGTAATATGATAGTAGTGGTAACGGTGGTAAAAGGTAATGGTAGCAAAAGTAATATTTTTGGTATTTTGTAGTGATGATAACAATAGCAACGGAAAAGTAAATAAGCGAAGAACAATATATGGAAAGCTCGTAGGCAATGGATCGGTGATAGAGAATTATGCCGGATGTGGTTCCTCATGTAACAGTCATAACATAGGGTGACACAGAACTAGCTCCAATTCATCAATGTAATGTAGGCATGTATTCCGAATATAGTCATACGTGCTTATGGAAAAGAACTTGCATGACATCTTTTGTCCTACCCTCCGGTGGCAGACCAAAGCATTAACACATAGTGAACACATGAACTCCTCAAACTACGGTCATCACCAGGAGTGGTCCCGATTATTGTCACTTCGGGGTTGCCGGATCATAACACATAGTATGTGACTATAGACTTGCAAGATAGGATCAAGAACTCACATATATTCATGAAAACATAATAGGTTCATATCTGAAATCATGGCACTCGGGCCCTAGTGTCAAGCATTAAGCATAGCAAAGTCATAGGAACATCAATCTCAGAACATAGTGGATACTAGGGATCAAACCCTAACAAAACTAACTCGATTACATGATAAATCTCATCCAACCCATCACCGTCCAGCAAGCCTACGATCGAATTACTCACGCACGGCGGTGAGCATCATGAAATTGGTGATGGAGGATGGTTGATGATGACGATGTCGACGGATTCCCCTCTCCGGAGCCCCGAACAGACTCCAGATCAGCCCTCCCGAGAGAGTTTACGGCTTGGCGGCGGCTCCGTATCGTAAAACACGATGAATCTTTCTCCCTGGTTTTTTTTCTCCCCGAACACGAATATATGGAGTTGGAGTTGAGGTCGGTGGAGCTCCAGGGGACCCACGAGGCAGGGGGCGCACCCAGCCCCGAACGGACTCCGGATCAGCCCTCCCGAGAGAGTTTACGGCTTGGCGGCGGCTCTGTATCGTAAAACACGATGAATCTTTCTCCCTGGTTTTTTTCTCCCCGAACACGAATATATGGAGTTGGAGTTGAGGTCGGTGGAGCTCCAGGGGACCCACGAGGCAGGGGGCGCGCCCCCACCCTCGTGGCTAGGGTGTGGGGCCCCTGGCCTTGATTCTTTTGCCAGTATTTTTTTATTTCCAAAAATAATCTCCGTGGAGTTTCAGGTCATTCCGAGAACTTTTGTTTCTGCACATAAATAACACCATGGCAATTCTGCTGAAAACAACATGAGTCCGGGTTAGTTCCATTCAAATCATGCAAGTTAGAGTCCAAAACAAGGGCAAAAGTGTTTGGAAAAGTAGATACGATGGAGACGTATCAACTCCCCCAAGCTTAAACCTTTGCTTGTCCTCAAGCAATTCAGTTGACAAACTGAAAGTGATAAAGAAAAACTTTTACAAACTCTGTTTGCTCTTGTTGTTGTAAATATGTAAAGCTAGCATTCAAGTTTTCAGCAAAGATTATGAACTAACCACATTCACAATAACACTTAGGTCTCATGTTTACTCATATCAATGGCATAATCAACTAGCGAGCAATAATAATAAATCTTGAATGACAACATTTTCTCAAAACAATCATGATATGATATAACATGATGGTATCTCGCTAGCCCTTTCTGAGACCGCAAAACATAAATTAGAGCACCTTTAAAGATCAAGGACTAACTAGACATTGTAATTCATGGTAAAAGAGATCCAGTCAAGTCATACTCAATGTAAACTAACATTAATGAATGCAAATGACAACGGTGCTCTCCAACTGGTGCTTTTTAATAAGAGGGTGATGACTCAACATAAAAGTAAATAGATAGGCCCTTCGCAGAGGGAAGCAGGGATTTGTAGAGGTGCCAGAGCTCGATTTTAAAGCAGAGATAAATAATATTTTGAGCGGCATACTTTCGTTGTCAACATAACAACCAAGAGATGGCGATATCTTCCATGCTACACACATTATAGGCGGTTCCCAAACAGAATGGTAAAGTTTATACCCCCCTCCACCAACAAGCATCAATCCATGGCTAGCTCGAAACAACGAGTGCCTCCAACTAACAACAGTCCCAGGGGGATTTTTGTTTGCAATTATTTTGATTTGATTTGCATAAAGCATGGGACTGGGCATCCCGGTGACCAGCCATTTTCTCGTGAATGAGGAGCGGAGTCCACTCCTCTTGAGAATAACCTGCCTAACAAGGAAGATACGGACAACCCTAGTTGATACTTGAGCTATTCGAGCATACAAAACAGAATTTCATTTGAAGGTTTAAAGTTTAGCACATACAAATTTACTTGGAACGGCAGGTAGATACCGTATATAGGTAGGTATGGTGGATTCATATGGAATAACTTTGGGGTTTATGGGATTGGATGCACAAGCAGTATTCCCACTTAGTACAGGTGAAGGCTAGAAAAAGACTGGGAAGCGACCAGCTAGGGAGCGGCAACAGTCATGAACATGCATTAAAATTAATCAACACCGAATGCAAGCATGAGTAGGATATAATGCACCATGAACATAAATATCGTAGAGGCTATGTTGATTTTGTTTCAACTACATGAGTGAACATGTGCCAAGTCAAGCCACTCGAATCGTTCAAAAGAGGATACCACCCTATCATACCACATCACAACCATTTTAGTAGCATGTTGGCACGCAAGGTAAACCATTATAAGCTCCTAGCTAATTAAGCATGTCATAAGCAACTATAATCTCTAATTGTCATTGCAAACATGTTTATTCATAATAGGCTGAATCAGGAACGATGAACTAATCATATTTACAAAAACAAGAGAGGTCGAGTTCATACCAGCTTCTCCCATTTCAATCAGTCCATCATATATCGTCATAATTGCCTTTCACTTGCACGACTGAATGATGTGAATAATAATAACAGTGCGCGTGCATTGGACTAAGCTGGAATCTGCAAGCATTCAATAAATAAGAGAAGACAAGGCAATATGGGCTCTTGGTTAAATCAACAATACTGCATATAGGAGTCACTTCAACAATTTAACCATGGTCTCCTCCTATCGACCCCCAAAGAAAAGAAATAAAATAAAATTATTTACACGGGAAAGCTCCCAACAAGCAAAAGAAGAAAGGGAAATCTTTTTGAGTTTTATTTTTAGTTATTACTATTACAACAAGAAAAATAAAATAGCTAAAAGCTACTATTGATTTTTTTTGTTTTTCTTAAGGTTTATCAAACACACAAGAAGAAAGCATAAAAAGGAAATAAAATAGCATGGATATTACAATGAAAAAGTATGAGCACCGACATCTAGCAATGAGTGTGTGAACATAAATGTAATGTCGGTGGGAAATACGTACTCCCCCAAGCTTAGGCTTTTGGCCTAAGTTGGTCTATTGCCACGAATGGCCTGGCGGATATCCAAAGTTGTAACTGGGGTCGTACTGTGATGGATACTCAGATTGCCACTGGCTGGCAATCACCTCTGGATCCCACTGGTAATCAGACTGTCGTGGAGGATCAAATTGTGGTTCCGGCTCTGGCTCTGCAGCTGATGTAGGGTTCTGGTAGGCGTGAATGGCCTCCAACGGAACAAGGTGCTTGCCTGCAGATAAATCAAACAAGGAAGGAGCAGGTAGGGTAATAGTCTCATGGTGATGTTTATCCAAGAACAATTTGTATTTAAGCTCCTTTTCCCTATTCTTTACAATAAAATCATGCGCTACCATACTCTTATAATCTAAATAAACAGTAGGCAGCATTTTTTCTTCTTTTTCATACTGCCTAACATGTATGTTATAGTATGCAACAAGGCGTGAAGCATAGACACCTCCAAAGATGGGGCCCTTTGTACAGTTCAGACTTAATCGTTTGGCAATAATACCGCGCATACTAATAGAGTCGTCACGGAATAAACCATGGAACAAAATAATAATATCAGGAACACTAAGGTTTCCACAATTTCCGCGACCAATTAAGCAACGACTAGCAAATATTGCAAAGTAGCGTAAAACAGGAAAATGTATGCTAGTGATTCTTGCATCGGAAACCTTCCTAGTTTCCCCTACAGTAATAGTGTCAATAAACCCGTCCACATCTTTACGATGTGGTTCCTCTAAGCTACCCTCGAAAGGTATTTTGCAAACCCTGCAAAATTCATATAGTGACATCTTCTTAACCACATCATATAAATGAAACTCTACTGAAGGAGGTGATTCCTTAGGATAATAGTAGAAGTTTTGCATAAAAGTATTGGTGAGTAAGAGATACTATTCGCGTTGGTCGCAGAGGAAGTCGGTGAGGCCTGCATTCTTAGCCAATTCATAAAAATCATCATAAATCCCGGCTGCTCTCAAGAAATCACTGGAAGGCCATTCACACGGCCGAACCTCCGCGGTGCGAGGCAGATTATATTTGGGCCTCTCTGCTTCTTCATTTTGCTTTTCCTTCGAGCTTCGGCTCGATGAGCCCCTCAAAAATCTCTTCATTATTTTCTAAAAAATTCTGAAATTTTTAGTAACTTCAAATAAAAGTAAATCAAACTCAACAAAATTGATAGCAACTACTCCTACAAGTGCCTGGAGCCTATATCATGCATTAGAACCACTTGAAACCATACAAATTTGACATGCAAGCTCAAGAACATGGTCACCTAGGCAACACAAATTTGCAATGAATAAAGCACTAGAACAAAAACTAATTGGACCAATGGAGGAGTCACATACCAATGAACAATCCCCCCAAAGCAGTTTTGTGAGGGGTGCTTTGAGCATGGAGATTGAAAATCACAGCAAAATGAGCTAGAACTCGTGCTTGAGCTGGCTGGTGATTTTTTTGGGAAGAAGAAGAAGTGTGTGGGTGCAGGAATAAGTGGAGGGGAGCCACCATGGGCCCACGAGGCAGGGGGCGGGCCCTGTAGGGGTGGGCGCGCCCTGGACCCTCGTGCCCAGGTGCTTGCTCCCCCTGCTGTGTTCTCAGTGCCAGATATTCTCAAATATTCAAAAAAACATATTTAAATTTCAGGGCATTTGGAGAACTTTTATTTTCGGGGTATTTTTTATTGCATGGATAATTCAGAAAACAGACAGAAATTACTATTTTTGCTTTATTTAATATAAATAACAGAAAGTAAAAAGAGGGTACAGAGAGTTGGGTTTTCTAAATTCATCCATCTCATGCTCATCGAAAGGAATCCACTAACAAGGTTGATCAGGTATTGTTAACAAACTCATTCCGAATAACATGGAACCTGAGAATTTTCGAATAACACTAGGTTACCTCAACGGGGATATGCACATCCCCAACAATAAGAATATCGTATTTCTTCTTGACAGTAGGAAGAGGAAATTCAAAACCTCCAATAGTGATTGTTGAAATTTTTCCAATAGAATTTATACTGTGGACTTGAGGTTGTTTCCTCGGAAAGTGTACCGTATGCTCATTACCATTAACATGAAAAGTGAAAATTCCTTTGGTGCAATCAATAACAGCCCCTGCAGTATTCAAAAAGGGTCTTCCAAGAATAATAGACATATTATCGTCCTCGGGAATATCGAGAATAACAAAGTCCGTTAAAATAGTAACGTTTGCAACCACAACAGGCACATCCTCATGAATACCGAAAGGTATAGTAGTTGATTTATCAGCCATTTGCAAAGATATTTCAGTAGGTGTCAACTTATTCAAATCAAGTCTACGATATAAAGAGAGAGGCATAACACTAACACTGGCTCCAAGATCACATAAAGCAGTTTTAACATAGTTTCTTTTAATGGAGCATGGTATAGTTGGTACTCCGGGATCTCCTAGTTTCTTAGGTATTCCACCCTTAAAAGTATAATTAGCAAGCATGGTGGAAATTTCAGCTTCCGGTATCTTTCTTTTATTAGTAACAATATCTTTCATGTACTTAGCATAAGGATTCATTTTAAGCATATCAGTCAAACGCATACGCAAAAAGATAGGTCTAATTATTTTAGCAAATTGCTCAAAATCCTCATCATCCTTTTTCTTGGATGGCTTAGGAGGAAAAGGCATGGGTTTCTGAACCCAAGGTTCTCTTTCCTTACCGTGTTTCCTAGCAACAAAGTCTCTTTTATCATAACGTTGATTCCTTGATTGTGGGTTATCAAGATCAACAGCAGGTTCAACTTCTACATCATTATTATTGCTAGGTTGAGCATCAACATGAACATTATCATTAACATTATCACTAGTTTCCTGTTCATTACCAGATTGTGTTTCAGCATCAGAAATAGAGATATCATTGGGATTCTTAGGTGTGTCAATAACAGGTTCACTAGAAGCATGCAAAGTCCTATCATTTTTCTTTTTCTTCCTCTTAGAAGGACTAGGTCCATCAATATCATTTGTCTGAGAATCTTGCTCAATTCTCTTAGGATGGCCCTCAGGATACAAAGGTTCCTGAGTTATTTTACCACCTCTAGTCATAACTCTAACAACATTATCATTTTTCTTACTATTTAATTCATTGAGCAAATCATTCTGAGCTTTAAGTACTTGTTCTACTTGAGTGGTAACCATAGAAGCATGTTTACTAATGAGTTTAAGTTCACCTTTAACTCTAGGCATATAATCACCCAAGTGTTCAATCATATAAGCATTTTGTTTCAATTGTCTACCAAAATAAGCATTGAAGTCTTCTTGCTTAACCATAAAGTTATCAAACTCATCCAAACATTGGCTAGCAAACTTAGTAGGAGGGATTTCAGCTTTATCATATCTATAGAGAGAATTTACCTTTACTACCTGTGTCGGGTTATCAAGACCATGTGTTTCTTCAATAGGTGATGGATTAAAACCATATATTTCTTCAACAGGCGGTAAATTAAGACCATGTATTTCTTTAATATGAGGTAAATTCTTAACATCTTCAGCTTTAATACCCTTTTATTTCATGGATTTCTTTGCCTCTTGCATATCTTCAAGACTGAGAAATAGAACACCCCTTTTCTTCGAAGTTGGTTTAGGAATAGGCTCAGGAGTTGGCTTAGGAGCTGGCTCAGGAAGTGTCCAATTATTTTCATTTGTCAACATATTATTCAATAGAATTTCAGCTTCATCCGGTGTTCTTTCCCTGAAAATAGAACCGGCACAACTATCTAGGTGGTCTCTGGAAGCATCGGTTAGTCCATTATAAAAGATATCAAGTATTTCATTTTTCTTAAGAGGATGATCAGGCAAAGCATTAAGTAATTGGAGAAGCCTCCCCCAAGCTTGTGGGAGACTCTCTTCTTCAATTTGCACAAAATTATATATATATCCCTTAAGGGAGCTTGTTTCTTATGAGCAGGGAAATATTTAACAGAGAAGTAATAAATCATATCCTAGGGACTACGCACACAACCAGGATCAAGAGAATTAAACCATATCTTAGCATCACCCTTTAATGATAACGGAAATATTTTAAGGATATAAAAGTAGCGAGTTCTCCCATCATTAGTGAACAGGGTGGCTATATCATTTAATTTAGTAATATGTGCCACAACAGTTTCAGATTCATAGCCATAAAAAGGATCATATTCAACCAAAGTAATTATATCAGGATCAATAGAGAATTCATAATCCTTATCAGTAAGAAAGATAGGTGAAGTAGCATAAGCAGGATCATATTTCATTCTAGCATTCAGAGTTTTTTGTTTAAGCTTAGCTAATAATTTCTTAAGATCACTTCTATCATTGCATGCAAGAAAGTCTCTTTTAGTTTCTTCATCCATAACAGAGCCCTTAGGCACAACAGGCAATTCATATTTATTAGGAGAGCCTCCATCATCACTTTCATCAATATTATCAGTTTCAATAATTTCATTCTCTCTAGCCCTAGCAAGTTGTTCATCAAGAAATTCACCAAGTGGCACAGTAGTATCAAGCATAGAAGTAGTTTCATCATAAGTATCATGCATAGCAGAAGTGGCATCATCAATAATATGCGACGTATTAGAATTAATAGCAGAAGCAGGTTTAGGTGTCGCAAGCTTACTCAAAACAGAAGGTGAATCAAGTGCAGAGCTAGATGGCAGTTCCTACCTCCCCTCGTAGTTGAGGGATAAATTTTTGTTTTCACATTTCAAGTTCTTCATAGTGACCAGCATATATAAATCCCAAGTGACTCAAAGAATAGAGCTATGCTCCCCGGCAATGGCGCTAGAAAATAGTCTTGATAACCCACAAGTATAGGGGATCACAACAGTTTTCGAGGGTAGAGTATTCAATCCAAATTTATTGATTCGACACAAAGGGAGCCAAAGAATATTCTCAAGTATTAGCAGCTGAGTTGTCAATTCAACCACACCTAGATAACTTAATATCTGCAGCAAAGTATTTAGTAGCAAAGTAATATGATAGTAGTGGTAACGGTGGTAAAAGGTAATGGTAGCAAAAGTAATATTTTTGGTATTTTGTAGTGATGATAACAATAGCAACGGAAAAGTAAATAAGCGAAGAACAATATATGGAAAGCTCATAGGCAATGGATCGGTGATAGAGAATTATGCCGGATGTGGTTCATCATGTAACAGTCATAACATAGGGTGACAGAGAACTAGCTCCAATTCATCAATTTAATGTAGGCATGTATTCCGAATATAGTCATGCCTGCTTATGGAAAAGAACTTGCATGACATCTTTTGTCCTACCCTCCCATGGCAGCGGGGTCCTATTGGAAACTAAGGGATATTAAGGCCTCCTTTTAATAGAGTACCGGACCAAAGCATTAACACATAGTGAATACATGAACTCCTCAAACTACGGTCATCACCGGGAGTGGTCCCGATTATTGTCACTTCGGGGTTGTCGGATCATAACACATAGTAGGTGACTATAGACATGCAAGATAGGATCAAGAACTCACATATATTCATGAAAACATAATAGGTTTAGATCTGAAATCATGGCACTCGGGCCCTAGTGACAGGCATTAAGCATAGCAAAGTCATAGCAACATCAATCTCAGAACATAGTGGATACTAGGGATCAAACCCTAACAAAACTAACTCGATTACATGATAAATCTCATCCAACCCATCATCGTCCAGCAAGCCTATGATGGAATTGCTCACGCACGGCGGTGAGCATCATGAAATTGGTGATGCAGGATGGTTGATGATGACGACGACAACGGATTCCCCTCTTCGGAGCCCCGAACGGACTCCAGATTAGCCCTCCTGAGAGAGTTTAGGGCTTGGCGGCGGCTCCGTATCCTAAAACACGATGAATCTTTCTCCCTGGTTTTTTTCTCCCCGGACACGAATATATGGAGTTGGAGTTGAGGTCGGTGGAGCTCCAGGGGGCCCATGAGGAAGGGGGCGTGCCCCCACCCTCGTGGCTAGGGTGTGGGCCCCTGGCCTTGATTCTTTCGCCATTATTTTTTATTATTTCCAAAAATAATCTCCGGGAGTTTCAGGTCATTCCGAGAACTTTTGTTTTTGCACATAAATAACACCATGGCAATTCTGCTGAAAACAGCGCCAGTCCGGGTTAGTTCCATTCAAATCATGCAAGTTAGAGTCCAAAACAAGGGCAAAAGAGTTTGGAAAAGTAGATACGATGGAGACGTATCATAGGGAACCGCCGTTCCCCGTCTAGAGCGGTACTACCGCTCATCTTGCACGGTACTACCGCTCGAGCGGTACTGCCGCGGTTGGGTCGCGGTACTACCATTGGATGCCCAATTCCATCATTTCCTACCACTTTTTGATCCATGTTGTCTTGTTTGGAGGCTTATGCTCTTTCTTTCGTGTTGTTTCTTCTGCTCGTGTGTTTGGTTCCAGGTGATGAACATCCTGAGCAGCAAGTCCGCCGTGTGAACCCCGGACGTGCAACATCCAAGCGCTACCGCACCTTTGAGACAACGGCGGCCTCATCAAGTGTTCCGACAAGTGTTCCGCCTCAAATGAAGAAGATGAGTGCGTCCAAGCCCAAGCCAAGGGCCAAGTCTATGACAGAGATGTCTGCCAAGGAATTCTGGGAGAAGCATCGGCGCAACCCCTATGAGGTTGCTCAAGAACCTGCTTTGGTCAATCAGCCGTTCTGGAACCGTTTTCAGTATGCCATCTACTTTGATGTGATCAAAGCCAAGAAGAATCTTTTTGTTGATGTTCTCTCCATCGACGCTGCCTTTATGGAGAAGGATCATGACTACTTTGGGGAGGCTCTTCAGATGTGCTCTCAGTTGAACATCCTCAGGATCATGCAATTCAACAAGGATTTTGATGCAGATTTGGTGGCTCGGTTTTATGCCACCGTCCATCTTGGGACAGATGAGGACAGAACTTTGACTTGGATGACAAATGGCAGGCTGCTTACTGTCAAGTGGAATGCCTTCATGGAGCTTCTTGAAGTTGAGGATCAAGGTCTAGCGAACCCAGTTGGCTTTCGTCCTCACCGCAATGCAACTTCCACTCACAAGCAATCTCTCTGGCCATAATGTACCTTGAAGATTAACCCAGTGACTCAGAAGGAGACCTAAGAGCTGCCAGCATTTCTGTATATTCTCCATCACATCTTCAGGGAGACCCTCTTCCCTCGCATTGGCAACTTGGATATGGTACACTCTTTTCTTGTGGACATGCTTCTTTTTTGTCAACATGAGAAGGAAGAAAACACTGGAGACTCTTTGGATATCTCTCATGTCATGTGGTCTGAGTTGGTTTCCGCCATCTCTAAGCGCAAGTGTCCTATCTATGGACCGTTTATCATGTTGCTCATTGAGAAGGCCTGGGAGCGTGTGTATCCTAGGGTGGTGCTGGAGACTGGGGATCTAGTTTCTCATGAGATCAAGCGTCTGAGGAAGAAGGAGAACTGGGGCACCACAACTCCGAGTTCTGGCATTCTGCCTGGAGCTACTGACATGGAGACCGAGGCTGATGCGGATGATGACGATGACTATGAGCCATCTGGAGCAGAGCCCTCTTGGGCAAAGAAGCTCAAGCGCAAGATGAAGAAACTCTTCTGCATGGAGTCTCACGGTCAGTACATGACTCATGTGGCTGAGAAGCAGGCCAGGAGTCGTCACAAGGAGCTCATGCGTCAGTTAGGTGCGACCATTGCCAGCGGTTCTGAGGGCAAGATCATTGATGAGGAGGAGTGGATTCAGCAGCACTGTCCGTGGACCGATTCAGACACCGAGCAGTTTCCGACCGATGACGGCGGTGCAGACGATCCTGCTGGGATATGATGTTCGATATCCTCAGTGGGCTATCACCTGGAGCCGTAGAACGCTCTTTGCCTTTTTGGTGTCTCGATGCCAAAGGGGGAGAGAGTTTAGGGATTTATGTCGTTGCCGAGTTGCGAGTGTGTCCTTGTGGTTTGTTGTGTCGTTGCTTTCTCTCGTCGTTTGCTTTATTTGGTTTTGTGCCCGTGAGACCTAGTTCTAGTCATATGGTGTGAGTCATATGCTACCTTATCCTTATTATCTATGCCTATCAAGTTCTTTGGTAATTTGTGAGTTGCATGCTTTTCCTGTTATATACCCTGCTTTCTCGTACCCACCTGCTTAGGTTGTTGGACTATAAGATATAGGGGGAGTGTTGATCCTAATGTGTGTGCCTTGCATTCCAAAGGCACTACTAATTAGGTGCACACATTCAGGGGGAGCTCGTCTATATTTTGTAGTTCTAAGTATCTTTACTTTCATGTCCTTTCTTTGTGCAATTCCCTGGTTGTCATCAATCCACCAAAAAGGGGGAGATTGTGAAGGCATATCTCTCTCGATGTAGTTTTGGTGATTGATGACAACATGTTTGCGGACACACGGTGTGCTTTGAGCGTTTCAGAGATTCATCCTTTGACACGAGACGATTCGTTCCCCTCGCAGTTTTAATCAACACAGTGTAGCTCTTTCATTTCTGTTTTGGCAGACTTGTTTCATAGGAGTCACCGTACTATCAAGAGGGGGTCCCCTTTGGTAAGGCTAGGGTGGAATCAACACGTACACATCCTTTTCACACCCTCTGAGCCTTCCCGCTTCGATGGAGGTTTCATTCCCTTTTTTATGAGTATGATTTGGTCCCAGCGGTAGTACTGTGGTGCCCAGCGGTAGTACCGCCTGTGGGTCCTCAACCGTAGTACTGCTGCGGTATCGGGCTCCTACCGCGTCGACTTGAGGGGGTCGCCTCTCGTGTCGGATTGTGTGGCACTAAGAAGCGGCAGTAGAAGCGGTAGTACCGCTCGAGAGCGGTAGTACCGCCCTACCACCACGGCAGTACCGCACTGGGTCTGACTCCTGCTCATACGCTAGCACTCCTAGACTGCATGGCAGTATCGCGAGGGGGAGCGGTAGTACCGCTGGTCTCAGCGGTAGTACCGCTGCCCCCTGCGGTAGTACCGCCCTCTGCGGGGCTATTTTGGGGGGGTAACGGTTGGATTGTTCCCCCCTCTTTAAAAGGGGGTCTTCTTCTCCAAAGTTGACTTACCTCTTCCCCCCAAAGCTCCATTATTGCTCCAAGCTCCATTTTCGCCTGATCTCTCCCTAGCCAATCAAACTTGTTGATTTGCTCGGGATTGGTTGAGAAGGCCCCGATCTACACTTCCACCAAGAGAAATTTGATTCCCCCACTAATCCCTGGCGGATCTTGTTACTCTTGGGTGTTTGAGCACCCTAGATGGTTGAGGTCATGACGGAGCCATAGTCCATTGTGGTGAAGCTTCGTGGTGTCATTGGGAGCCTCCAATTAAGTTGTGGAGATTGCCCCAACCTTGCTTGTAAAGGTTCGGTCGCCGCCTCCAAGGGCACCAATAGTGGAATCACGGCATCTCGCATTGTGTGAGGGTGTGAGGAGAATACAGTGGCCCTAGTGGCTTCTCGGGGAGCATTGTGCCTCCACACCGCTCCAACAGAGATGTACTTCCCCTCAAAGGGAAGGAACTTCGGTAACACATCCTCATCTTCACCGGCTCCACTCTTGGTTATTTCGTACCTTTACTTGTGCAAGCTTATATTGCGTTGCATCTCTTGCTTGCTTGTGTGCTTGTTGTTGTTGTTGCATCATATAGGTTGCTCACCTAGTTACATATCTAGACAACCTACTTTGATGCAAACTTTAAATTGATAAAGAAAAGGCTAAAAATTGTTAGTTGCCTATTCACCCCCCTCTAGTCAACTATATCGATCCTTTCACTATGACTATGAGATTATGCAACTCCCGAATACCGGAGGAACACCTTGTGTGCTATGGAACGTCACAACGTAACTGGGTGATTATAAAGATGCTCTAAAGGTGTCTCCAATCATGTTTGTTGAGTTGGCATAGATCGAGATTAGGATTTGTCACTCCGTGTATCAGAGAGGTATCTCTGGGCCCTCTCCGTAATGCACATCACTATGAGCCTTGCAAGCAATGTAACTAATGTTGGGAACGTAGCATGTAATTTCAAAAATTTCCTACGCTCATGCAAGATCTATCTAGGATATGCATAGCAACGAGAGGGGAGAGTGTGTCTACGTACTCTCGTAGACCAAAAGCGGAAGCATTTTACAACGCGGTTGATGTAGTCGTACACCTTCACGATCCGTCCCGATCAAGTACTGAACATACAGCACCTCCGTGTTCAGCACATGTTCAGATGACGTCCTCGCCTTCTTCAACCAGCAAGACGGGCGAAGTAGTAGATGAGTTCCGGCAGCACGACATCGTGGTGATGGTGTTGGTGAAGAACAATCTCCGCAGGGCTTCGCCTAAGCCCTACGAAAACTTTGACGGGGGATAAACTAGAGGGGATGGGGTTGCCGGCACACGGCTTGGTGTTTCTTGACATGTCTTTGGTGCTAGCCCTGCCCCTCTATTTATATGTTGAGCCCTGGGATCGAAACTTGGAGCAAAAGCCTCCTCAAAGTCGGTTTTGCCCGAAAGGCAAGAGTCCCACTCGGAATCTAGGACCAAACGCCACAATCCTTGGCGTGTGGCCCAGACGCCATGGGCCTCGGTGTCTGGCCCTGGTCCAGACGCCAGGGTCTCCGGCGTTTGGCCTCTGACCTCCGCAAAACTATCTTTTGCACCGACCTATAGCTGCGTGGGCCTGGCCCCTTGGCCTAACCATATCATCCAATATATGAATCTTTACCACCGGACCATTCCGGAGCTCCTCGTCATGTCTGTGATCTCATCCGGGACTCCTAACAACATTCGGTGATCAACATACATAACTTATATAATACTATATCGTCAACGAACGTTTAAGCGTGCGGACCCTACGGGTTCGATAACTATGTAGACATGGCCGAGACACCTCTCTGGTCAATAACCAATAGCGGAACCTGGATGTCCATATTGGCTCCTACATATTCTACGAAGATCTTTATCGGTCGAACCGCATAACAACACATATTGTTCCCTTTCTCATCAGTATGTTACTTGCCCGAGATTCGATCGTCGGTATCCTCATACCTGGTTCAATGTCGTTACCGGCAAGTCTCTTTACTCGTTCCGTAATGCATCATCCCGCAACTAACTCATTAGTCATATTGCTTGCAAGGCTTTATAGTGATGATCATTACCAAGAGGGCCCAGAGATACCTCTCCGATACACGGAGTGACAAATCCTAATTTCGATCTATGCCAACTCAACAAACACCATCAGAGACACCTGTAGAGCATCTTTATAATCACCCAGTTATGTTGTGACGTTTGATAGCACACTAAGTGTTCCTCCGGTATTCGGGAGTTGCATAATCTCATAGTCATAGGAACATGTATAAGTCATGAAGAAAGCAATAGCAATGAACTAAACGATCATTATGCTAAGATAACAGATGGGTATTGTCTATCACATCATTCTCCTAATGATGTGATCCCGTTCATCTAATGACAACACATGTCTATGGTTAGGAAACTTAACCATCTTTGATTAACAAGCTAGTTTAGTAGAGGCATACTAGGGACACTTTGTTTTGTCTATGTATTCACACATGTATCAAGTTTCCGGTTAATACAATTCTAGCATGAATAATAAACATTTATCATGATATAAGGAAATATAAATAACTTTTTTATTATATCCTCTAGGGCATATTTCCTTCAACTAATGAGTTAGTCACAGGATTATGCATTACGAAACGAGTAAAGAGACTTGCCGGTAACGAGATTGAACTAGGTACGATGATTCCGACGATCGAATCTCGGGCAAGTAACATGCCGATGACAAAGGGAACAACGTATGTTGTTGTGCGGTTTGACCGATAAAGATCTTCGTAGAATATGTAGGAACCAATATGAGCATTCAGGTTCCGCTATTGGTTATTGACCGGAGATGTGTCTCCGTCATGTCTACATAGTTCTCGAACCCGTAGGGTCCGCACGCTTAACGTTCGATGACGATATGTATTATGAGTTATGTGATTTGATGTACCGAAGGTTGTTCGGAGTCCTGGATGAGATCACAGATATGAAGAGGAGTCTCGAAATGGTCGAGACATAAAGATTGATATATTGGAAGGTTATATTCGGACAACGGAATGGTACCGAAGTGTATCGGGTATTTTCCGGAGTACCGGGAGGTTACCGGAACCCCCTGGGGGATTAATGGGCCATAATGGGCCTGAGTGGAGAAGAGAGAGGGCCGGCTAGAGGTGGCGCCCCCTTGCCCAGTCCGAATTGGACAAGGGGAAGGGGGGCGCCCCCCCTCCTTCCTTCTATTCTCTCCTCTTTCCCTTCTTCTCCTTCTTGGACTAGGAAAGGGGAAAACCTACTCCTACTAGGAGTAGGATTCGTCCCCCCTTGGCGCGCCCCTTGTGGCCGGCCGGCCTCCTCCTCCCCTCCTTTATATACGGGGAGGGGCACCCCATAGAAAACACAAGTTGATCTTTAGTCGTGTGCGGTGCCCCCCCCCCCATAGTTTTTCACCTCGGTCATATTGTCGTAGTGCTTAGGCGAAGCCCTGTGTCGGTAACTTCATCATCACCGTCAACATGTTGTCGTGCTGACGAAACTCACCCTCGGCCTCAGCTGGATCAAGAGTACGAGGGACGTCACCGAGCTGGACGTGTGCAGATGGCGAGGTGCCATGCATTCGGTAGTTGATCGGTTGGATCGCGAAGACGTTCGACTACATCAACCGCGTTACGTAAGCTTCCGCTTTCGGTCTACGAGGGTACGTAGACACACTCTCCCTCTCGTTGTTATGCATCTCCTAGATAGATCTTGCGTGATCGTAGGAATTTTTTTGAAATACCGCGTTTCCCAACAGCTGACGTGTCCTCCAACGCCACCACTACATTTTAGCAATGGCGCCATATTAGTGGCGTCATGTGTCTATGCCAGCAAGGCCATTTTTGGCACGCCATAGCTAGGCTTTTCTCCACTAGTGTACTTGGCACCCGACACGGATGTCTTGGACATCTCCGACGACGAGCGTTTAGCTAGTGTGATATGCATACTATGTAGGATTTTTTCATGATTTGTATGAATCTAGGGGATAAAATATGAGGTACTCGGATGCATAGCACCAAGTATGAGGTTTGACCGGTCAGTGCCCGCGGACGCGCCCAGTCGCATCCACCGACGTTTGAGTGGCCGGATTTGGTGTATGCGACTGTAAATGCTCTCACCTCCCCCCTCCTTAAGTGAATGGATTCGGTAACAACAACACATAAGTGAGAAGTCTCTTTCTCATCATAGCGTTGTCAACCTCGGGCCACTTGTTCTTTATCTGCACAAGTTTAGCGGCATCCAAACGATCGCCGCACCAGGATGGGGCAGATCCACTCCGGTGTCGTCATTGATGCGTCGAAGCCGACGCCATGGTGTGCGAGAGACACGTAGTAGATGGTGCCGGTGTTTGCAGAGGCAACGACAAGAACAACATCGGTGGCAATGGATACACACGTAGTCATGGCGGCGGCCTCAGCTGGTCATCGCGGCGGGGCAGCGGCCCTGGACGACCGCAAGAAGGAGATAAAGAGGCACATTGAGGCATCTGCAAGCGAGTCAGCGCATTTGCATGCATGATGGTGAAGGTAATTGTTTTGCACCCATTGATAGCGCAAAGGGGATTTTTGTCTTGTGTGAGGGCAGCGACCATCGCATGAGGAGGCTCAAGGCGCTGACAACAAAGTCAGACGCTGATGCGCAAGGGGTGGACTGGCGGCTCCCTGCTGGCATCTAACACCGAGGCAGTGACCCCAACGTTATTGTGGATGATGCAGTATGACTCGTGTTAGTGTGGATTGGCAGCAGCCAGATCCGTGTCGAGACATAGACACACAGCTGACGCCTGTGAGCGGTGTAAGGTGTGAAGACTCTCCACCAATTTGCTAGTGCCTTTTGGCCCTAACATGGAGTACTGGCGGAGGCAACTGTCGAACGATTTATCATGTAGATATTGATTGAAACACCATTTCATGTTCAGGATGCGCCTCTTGTCGTCATCTTTATTGGTCGGGCTCAATAGCGACAAACTTGCGTCATTACTTTTCTAAAAGGTTGTCTACTTTGTTGTTGTACTAGACTTTATCAGTTGGTCTTGCAAGATAAAAATCCTTGTCCAGGTCGTTTCTGCCTGACATGGTGACAGTGATGCAATGGTGTTATCCTTTCTTGAAGGTGTTGCTACGAAAGAAATCGATTTAGTCATAGGTGTGAATTTCATATCATGTAATGGTTTGACCGTATTTGTCTTCGTTCTATACTTTGATTAATAATTAATAAAAGTGGTTGTGTACATTGCAATGCACAGAGGGCGGAAATATTATTCTTCATTTTGAAAAAAATGTTTGTTTGGGTGGTTCTATTTGAAGTTTAATGGGTAGCCATGGCATTGTACTCGTGGTGGTGGGTTTCAAAAAATAGATAATCTTCAAGCCCCCACAAATTGATTCCTTTATAATATATATGACGGAGAATCCCAACTGATCTCTTATAAAAACATTGTGTTTTTTTAATATTGTCCTCATGATTTTTTCTACTCATCCCTATGTATACAATTTTGTTGTTTTTTTTCTTGTTCTTGGTAAAAAAGAAAGAACAATAGAAGCATGTTTGTCGCATCATTTGAATTAGTGAACATATTTTAAATGAATACATATTTCTCCTAAATAGAGGAATATTTTTTCTATGTTTGAGTACAATTCAAATTGCACTTCCAAAATTTGATTATTGGTCGTAACCTTTGAAAACATTGCCACTGGCACACACCCTGTCGAAACAATTGTTTTCCCCTTTTTTCACTTCTTTTGTTTTCAGGTTTTCTGCAGTTTTTCTTGGTTTTCTTCAGGGTTTCATTTGTTATTCTTTTTGGGTTTTTCTTTCTTCAAAAGTTTTCCAGGATTGCATACAAATTGTTCACAAAAAAGAAAACATTCATGAAATTTGATAAAGTAATCATGAAATTTGGAAAATTACCTAGTTTTCCAAAACGTCCACATTTTTTCATTTAAAAATCATTTTTTAAATAATGTATTTAGCTGTCTTATTGAAAACAAAGCAAAAAATGACAAAAATGGAATAATTCACAAATCACTACAAAACCCGGTAGAAACAATAATTCTAACCCTACAAAGGACACATCAATGGGCAACATAAGGGCATGGCCAATGCATAGCTCCAGGGTGATGTCTCATATGCCATGTAGGATCGGACGACAGAAAAGGTAGGTTCGGATAGGGAAGCGGGATCCTCTGCAGGAGGCGGGCGCTTGGAGAGAAAAAGTATGGTCCAATGCATAAAGTTGGGAAAATTGAGGTAAAGAGTAGAAATGCATGTGTAGTGAAAATCACTTTCTATTTTTTGATGAGGCAAACTAATAATAGCTTGCATTGGGGAAAACAAATCAACATAGATGCTTCAAATTACTTTTTATCATGGGGCATCTATATCCATATGCCATTATTGTACATGCCCTAACGGAGCCGCTGAATATCCAGTCACATTATGCGGCAGCACAACAGGAGGACTTTCTTCCCCGAAAAAAAAAACAAAAAAACAGGAGGACTTTCTCATGATCTCATCTGCGGTCCTCTTCCTGAACCGCTAAGGCTATATGTCGCCCGTACTGATTCATAATAGGAATTGCCTGCAGGTAACAGGAGTAGACTGGCCCATTTCTGCGCGCATAGGCTCACTCGGCTCGTAGCGGTCGTGGCAGGTTCGGTTTACTACTTTTCCCTTTTCCCTTTTTTATTTTGTCACCGTTTTTAAAAAAAATCATTTTGCTTTGGACTCTTTGTTTTCTCATTGGTTTTTTGGTTTTCCTTTCTTTCTTTGTTATACCTTGTTTTTCTTTTGTTTCTTTCTACTTTTCTTTTGTTCTCTTTGTTTTTTTGCTTTTCTTTCTTTCTTTGTCGTTTTCATTAGTATTCTTGTTAATGTTCCTCCTTTTGAACACGTGTCTACATTTTCCATACATATTATGCATTTTTTAGTATATATCAGGAACAGTTTTAAACATGTTTTAGATATATGATTAATAATTTTATAATATATTGTTTGATGTCTACTTTTTTTTCATACATGTTGTACGTTTTTCGTATACATATACATTATTTTATAAATGTTTCACAATTCTAAAATACATTTTAAACATTTTTACAAATTATGCTCTGAACATTTTTTCAAATACATGCTAAACTTTCTTTCAATACACATCCAAACATTCTTTTAGTGATAATGTTTCTTTGAACTATGCAAACTTTTCTTTATATTGTGCACTGAGTTTTATGAAAATATCATGAACACATTTTTTGAAACTTGTGAACTTTTTTTAATGTAACATAGACCTTTTTTACTTACATGATTTTTTTAATGTATACTTTTTTTCTTCACACAATTATTTTTCTTCCATACATATGATTAGAATTTTCTATCTTTTTTTATTCACATTGTACATTTTTCGTATACATGAAAGACATTTTTCTTTACACGGTTAACATTTTCCAAATGCAATATTAATATATGTATCTATTTTTAATATTTATATTTATAATATTTTTGAGTAGAAACAAAGTGAAATATAAATAAAAAATAAAAACAAAGATGTGAATAGAAAATAGAAGAATAAAATGAAACAAAAAAGGTAACATGACGTCCGAGTCGAGCCGTGGTGCATACCCGTCCCTTCTTGAACGCCCCTCGACCATCCGCTGCGACAAACTAGTGGGGGTGCACTCACGACACATATGCAACATGATAAAATCGGTGGAGAGATCCCCTATTCTGCATGTTGGGCGTTGAATAAAAGCGTAAGCGGTCACATGGACACACTTGGGCGGGGCACAAATTGCTGGTTTGCCCCCTTTTTCAGTTCACATGTAGTACTAAACAATTTTTAGTTTCGTTTTTAAACTTAAAAAAAGTAATTTTCTACTAAAGTGATAAATGTTCACACTGTGTGCATATATGTAAATGAATAGTAAGAAATAAAATTCCATTTTTTCTAAAAAATCATGAGTTTTAAGAATGTTCACGAAATTCTAAAAGATTCACAAAATTTAATATTTCTTTCGCTTACTTTAAGAAACGTTAAATAATTTAGAAAATGTTGATGAATTCAAAAAAAATCATGATGGTCCTTTTAATTTTGTAGCAAAGTATACAAAATGTCTACAAATTTAAAAAGTCACAAAGTTTGAAATTATTCATGGAATGAAAATAAGGTACATGTAAAAAGAAAAAGGAAGAAAAAACCAAAAGGAAGAAAAAAAGTAAAAAGCTACTACCTCCATCTAGGTGAATAAGTCATTCACGTAGTTCTAGATCATCGAGTTGAGGAATTAAATATGTATTATATGTCATGAAAAGTATATCACTAGATTTCTACATGAATATAGTTTCTAAATATATATTTTTTGTCACATATAGTACATATCTAGTTAGTTAAATCATCGATCTAAACTATGCGAATGACTTATTCACCGAGACGGAGGTAGTAGTCAAAAAAGATTTAGCGCCCGGTGCAGCCGTGCAGGGTGCGCGTAGCTCATAGTATAGCGAAGTTTTGTTTACTTCTTGCAGTAGGCCGCTATATTCGACTGGGTACTTTCATGATCGTCTAATGATCCCTGCGAACTTTGCAAATGAATAAACTTGGAGCGATGTTTCCGGCCGAAAAGAAAAACCCGATGAAAGAAGGCACATTGGGCAAATTGGGCTTTACGGGCCTGTGGTTGGTATTAGTGTGTTAATGGCCCAACAATTATTAGTTTCCGTTCCTTATCCCAAAAGGATTCCCTAAAATTTGTCTAAAAAAAGGATTCCCTAAAAAAATCTCAAAAGGAGAAGGAAACGGCGACAGGATACAAACGGGGGTATTTAACTGTTCCCGAGTGGTTCGGCCTCCGCACCCACCTCTCTCTCGCCAGTCAGGGGCAGCGACGACGACGAGGAGCGGCGCCTTTGGCGGTGTCCCGGCGACGGTCCTACCGCCGTCCTCCTGCTCCGAGCGTGACTTCACGTCCCCTGCCGAGGTCACGGCCAGCCTCCGGGCGGCGCCAGGCCAGGCGTGGGTGCGCCGCCGCCGGATCTGACCTCGCTAGGGTAGGGAAGGCATTCCAAGGCACAAGGTTCGCTCGCTGGTGGAGGTACGCCGGCTCGCCGTGGCCGTGAGCGCGTCCTCACGTGTCTGTCGCGGCGGGTGGCGGAGGGCGTTCGGGGAGCGGACCGCAGATGAGATCAAAGAGCTCCCCTTGCCGTCGTTTGATTTGAGTAGGTAACCTCACCTTCTTACCCGCAAAAAGATTACGACTTTCCCCCTTCTTACATGCGGAAAGGATAAAAATCGATAATTTAGGTTGCCTTCCTGTGACTGTGAGCATCGTTTTGATGAATTCTCCGTATTTTGTTACCAATTTCTCCAGTTCTGTAGCTCCAGTTTCTTGTAAAGATCTGAAATTTCAATGCGTCATGCAATCAGCCCACTCATTTTAGTGTAACTGATAAGAAATTCTTGCTGTGCAGCTCACACAGGTTGCGTGCCATTTCTTTTTCCCGAAACAGGTTATTCCGGGGAGTTAGATTCCACTGCTGATTTTTTGTAATAAAAGAGCTCTTTCACGAGCTAGCGTTTCAGAAGGATGCTTCAAGCTTCCCCTCAGTCCCCAATAATGATGAGCGGCGTCTCGTTTGTTGTCTCGCGGGATGTCTGTCGCCGCCGCCTAAGGTACCCTATGATTGCCAACTTGTGTTCTTTGATCAATCAGTCCGAGTAGTTTGTTATCAGTGATGCCACCCTTTCTTTGCAGTCATTCCCATGAAATGGAGGTGCAGCCAGAAGCCGTCAGGGACTGGTCCGAGCTGCCTCTTGATGTGCTTGCTTCAGTCTTTACCAAACTCGGCGCAGTTGATATTCTCATGGGTGCAGGCCTTGTGTGCCACTCATGGCTCGAGGCGGCAAAAGTACCTAGTTTATGGCGATATGTCGACATGGAGCACCATGATGTCTTGCGAGGGAAGAAGAAAAAGAGCCACGATGTCTTGTGTGCAATGGCAAAAGCCGCCGTGGACCGCTCCAATGGGGAGCTCGAGGTGTTCGCAGGGAGCGGGTTTGTTACTGATCAGCTTCTCAACTATATCGCAGAAAGGTACTCTTGTTTTAGTAGAATATTTGTGTCTAAGTTCCAAATCAGACCACACAAACTAGTTGTTTTGTTCTTCTTTCAAGCTAAAATTGGGTGGCCTCTTAATTTATTGGGTACTGCTCACTGATTCGTTAACGGGTGTAGTGAAACTAGTTCACATAGATGAGATTCGTGCAGGGATTTCTGAGTGAATGTAGTCAAACTAGTGGTTTGTATAGATGAGGTCAAAACACATACATGAGTACTTGATGTTTAGCTGTTGTAATCACATTATTTGCTCTCCATGCCTAGTTTTATACAGGAAATTATAAAGCCAAGAGTTGTAGCCTGTAGGTAGATCATCTCTACTATCTTATAAATTGGAGTTAGTGGCAGTGGTGGTGAGTTCACTCCCCCACTCCATCCCAATCTCCCTCATCCATCTAGAACCCATCAGACCTCTCCAATTGGAAGGGGAAAAACCATATCTTGAAATAGTGCCCCCCACCACTGCAGTTTTCACAAGTGCAATGTTGGCTGCTTGGTTGAGTTTCTTTTTCGCAGCATTCCACGGGCATTGGTTGTTATCTACTACTAACCCAATAAAACTAAATTATTATTTTTTATTCTGTAGCAACGCTCGGGCGTTACACTAGTTGCCAAAAAAGAACAAGTTGAATCTCGTTATGCCCTAATGCTACAACAGTGTTATGATCTCCTTCTCTTTTTTTCGCAGATCACCCTCCCTTAAGAGCCTCAGCCTTGACTACTGCAATGTCTCCAACGAAGCATTCACTGAGCTGATAATCAAGCTTCCTCTGCTCGAAGAACTTCTCATTTCCCTATGTCCATTTGTTGATGGCGACGCATATGAGGTCACCAGCAGAGCATGTGCGCAGCTGAAGCGTCTCATGTTGCGGCAAGGGTCGTATGGGGGTACAAGAGATGGGGCACTTGGAATCGAGATGATGCACGAGCTGCGATACCTTACTCTCGTCGGTTGCAATATCACGACAGAGGAGCTGGTTGCCATCATCGATGGCTGCCCTCACATGGAGCGCCTCTGCGTGCGCGACTGTTGCAACATCATTGTGGATGGAACCCTGCGAGCGAAGTGTTCAAGGATCAAGACGCTGATTCTCCCCCCTTTGCAGCATTTGCAGCAGTTGTACTCCCGTTACTGTTTTCACCCTGATGATAGCCTTTTCACGGACAAGTTTGACGATTGGAGATCTTCCTAAATGTGATGATTTGTCTCCAACGGCTATCAATCTATCTATATATTGGTCTAGCATGGCTACTTTTGTCATTTGGGATATGGCATGAAGGGTTCAGGTGGGTATTCACATTGGTAATCTATGATATTGATACTGCAGACCAAATGCAGAGGTAAACTCTGGTTTGTGGTGTTCGAAGAAGTTCCCAAGCTCGCGCATACAGTGTTGATCCCTTGGTCACCAGCTACGTCAAGGTTGTGCTCTGCATCCAGCACAGCACACACATCACCATCACCATCACCATCAACAATGCCATGGCGCGCCCCTCCTGCTGCATGCAGTTGTCACATATCATTTCTTCTGAGCCTTCCTGGTTCCTGTTCGATTGGTGGAGCATTTTGGACTAGAAGCAGTTCTTTGTAAATTTACTGTACCGCTTTAAGATTACTAGGGGCATGATTCTTCTTGATGTGTAAGCTATGATTGTTTGTGATCATTTGGAGATATGATTGTATGCCGGTAAAAACTAACGGGTTGGATGTTGAAGAACAGGGGAGGAGATTGTATGGGTTGAGAATACAGAGTCAAGAATTCTAGAATTTGTTGGTGCTGAGTATCTGATCATCATATAAAGCCTTTACCCATCTGTTGTTTCACAAAGCGACAGTAGTGTGACTGCAACGAGCAGAGTTTCAGTTGCAATCTGAAGTCTTCTACAAACTCTGCCTTGTCGACATTCGACTGTGAGAGGTAGATATTTTCTTTAATTCTTGTCCTACATGATCAATACCGTTGTTACTTAGAATTTTTTTGATTCACCTGTTGTGACCTAGAAATGAGCAGATACCAAAGTATAATCATTAGTTCAGTTCATTCTTAGGGTTGATTATAATTCTTAGAGAATATTACGTTAAAATTTTCTTCTAAAATTCAGATCTCAGGTAGTTCTTCAACAATTTCAACTTTATAAATTTTTTCTTTCAGCTGATGCCACAGTAACAGGCATAGTAAATATAAAATCCGATATGCAGTAGAAATATTAGGATAACAAGCTACTTCTCTGTCAAACTAAAAAATCTCCATACCATAAGTTGCCTTATCAACCATAAACAAAAACTAATTAACTTCAAAATCCTTCTCAATCTTGGTTCTAAGATAATCAATTTCATCAAATTGCTTCTTCTTGGGAGTACGAGGCTTTACTGGAAATGATGGCTCAACATCTATTTTAGTTGCGATTTCTTTAGCAATGATCACACTAGAATCAAACCCTTCATTTCTGTAAGTGTCAAAGTAATTCCTCATACCTTCTATTTGTATCATGGGGACTCAACACACATGGATGGTGATTGCAACTTCATGCTCACCGTATCAACAACAAATAGAATGCCATGGCAAATGACCATACCAAGTATAAACTCATAGCTGCCAATCACTTCATCACCCCTATCCTTGGGTACGGTACCACTATCTTCACTTAACTCAGGCAAAGTTGATCTTAGCTTAGGAGCTTGAACTCTAATTGCTTTGACACTTCTAATCCGACTGTCCAAACGAGTATTGTTCAAAGATTTCACAGGTAAATCGTCCAAATGGATCACCAAAACTTTTCATCTTTTGGTAGAACCAGAAAATAATACATATATTCGTTATATAATTCTAAAAAAGGAAACATATTTACCATAAAAATTTAGCCATATCACAAAAGTGAGATTAAGACCGTAGCAAGCACATAACACATACAAAGATCTTGAATTTATTTCAATTAACCGACATTGCACCCCCCCCCCCCCCGTATTTTCATTTCATATTAGAACCATTATCATACCCCCCCCCCCCCCCCCCCCACAAATGTCATCTATTACGGTAGAAGGACTTCATAGATAGAATGGACTAATACCATGAAAAGTCCCAAAGTAGATGGTGTCAACCACTTTTAAAACCCAAGTACTCAATTTTTTTCCTATCAAACATATGAACACATCAAACCAACATACTCATTTGTTCTTGGTGACTCACATCCGGATTACAAATCTAGGATAATAGAGAAATATCTGTCCACTTTAAAAATCTTGATAATAAAATTTGTAACGTCAACAACCATAAGAAAAATCAACTCATTTTGAATTTTGTGGCTAAGATAATGATAATGAATCTCTTTGTTTGAATACATCTAAGATGCTCTTGCATTACCAAGTAAAATTCTGCAATCATCTCCACACAAGCTACGGAATTATCATTGGAGTCATCATAAAGTTGCTCACTTGATCCTTTAAAAGCCGAATTGCGCTTATATGATTTTTTTTCACAATGACCACTATTCTTAATAAAACTTGCCTTATGAATTCATTCTCCTTTCCTGTTGTAGCTGTTTGTCAATTGTTTCATGCTTGCTCATTCTAATTCTCAGTTCATTCAAAGAGTTCATGTTGGTAATATGCTTGACACTAGCGTCATGTTCTTTCGGTTATGTTTCCAATTACTATCCATCATGCCCCAATGAACTCTTGCGTTTGTCAGAACTGAAAAGCTTAAAACAAAAAAAAACACTTTATTGGCGTGTTTCAAATAAACTAACCTTTTTCTATCACACATATCTCCATTGCTCAATTTTCTAGAGTAATAGCTATACGGAAACTGTCTTCGATTTCCATCCAAAGGACACTGTATTTTCTTCTTCCTTTAAAAGCCGAATTGCGCTTATATGATTTTTTTTCACAATGACCACTATTCTTAATAAAACTTGCCTTATGAATTCATTCTCCTTTCCTGTTGTAGCTGTTTGTCAATTGTTTCATGCTTGCTCATTCTAATTCTCAGTTGATTCAAAGAGTTCATGTTGGTAATATGCTTGACACTAGCGTCATGTTCTTTCGGTTATGTCTCCAATTACTATCCATCATGCCCCAATGAACTCTTGCGTTTGTCAGAACTGAAAAGCTTAAAATAAAAAAAAACACTTTATTGGCGTGTTTCAAATAAACTAACCTTTTTCTATCACACATATCTCCATTGCTCAATTTTCTAGAGTAATAGCTATACGGAAACTGTCTTCGATTTCCATCCAAAGGACACTGTATTTTCTTCTTCCACTTTAGGCCCCTTCTCCAGTCTTTTCTCTTCCATTTTAGGTGGAGGCAAACGAGCTGAACAAGGGACCTAAAATGGAAGAACATTTTGAATATTCTTTGGATGGAAATTCAAGACATTTTTCGTATAGCCATTCTTACTATAGAAAAATGAGCAATGAAGAGGTGTGTGTGTGATAGAAAATGGTTATTTTATTCAAAACACGCCAATAAAGTGTTTTTGTTGTTGTAAGCTTTTCAATTATGAAGTGCAAGAGTTCATTGGGGCATGATGGATTTAGTGATCAGAGGCATACTGATGAGACACTGAAAGAACATGAGGATAGTGTCAAGCATATTGATAATATGAACTCTTGGAATAAAACGAGAACTAGACTAAGCAAGCATGAAACAATTGACAAAAGTCACAACGGCAAATCACAAAGGAGACGGAACACATAAGGCAGGTTTTATTCAGAATAGTTGTCATTGTGGAATTTCTTGGTAATCGCAGTTTGACTTTTAGAGGATCAAACGAGCAACTTTATGATGATTCCAATGGTAATGTCTTAGCTTGTGTGGAGATGATTGTAGAAGCAAAGAGATTCATTATCATTATCTCTACTCTTATAAAAAGACTTGGTGTTGATGGTGTGCCTGCTATCCTACAATATATACCGTCTGATCTATATCTGACGGATAGAAAACAAACTATGGCAATTTTGTAAAAAGGTACCCGCACCTCTCTTCACATTTGCATATAAGGCCTTCCTTGTTCATCCTTATCTCCCACAACCTCATTGTTGAGCAATTAACAATCTGGCATGGCGGCAGCTGTCGGCGGCGTCCATCCCCATGCCTCCGTTCAGTCCGACCACCTACCAGCACCGCAGCCCACTCCTCACCTTATCTCTCCTCTTTCTCGTCTCCCCCATTCCGCTCAGTCTGAGTTGTTGGGACACGGATGGCGTTGTCGACGTGCTTGCGGAGGTCAGAGTCGGAGAGGGTCTGCATCAGCGGTGTATGTGCTGAGTTATGTAAACCTGCAGATGTTGTTAGTTTTTACACATGAGATTACTCCCGCATGGGTCAACCACAACAGTTTTTGTAAAATAAATGCATCTTGGTCTGTGCAATGCATGGACATCTTGCTAGTCTTAGACATAAATGCATCTTGGTCCGTGCAATGCATGGGCATGTGCACGGGCATCTTTCTTTTATGGTTGTCGTCGTTGCAAATTCTATATCAAGATCGCCAAAGTGGCCAAATATTTCTTTGTTATCCTAGATTGTACCCTGGATGTGAGTCACCAAGAAGAAATATTTTTTACTTTTACTATGTATTGCAAGCAACAACCCCAGTCTTTTATCAAAAATGAAAACAAAGGAGCAGAGTCCAAAACGTACCTGGTTAGGGGGAGGAATATACAAAAGAGAGAACCTACCCATGGAAGTGAAGCAGTCCAGCTTAAAAACCTTAGATTTACATTTAATTCCATGAGTTTGTTGGTTCGATGTGTCAATATATCTGATGGAAAAATAAAAATCAAGGAGTACTTTCTTGCTTTTTTTTTATAGTGGGTGACACATCTGGTTTTGGACCTGATAATACCAATGCCATGGCACTCCCCTTCCGCTGCATGCGGTTGCCACAAATCATTTCTTCTGAGCCTCCCTCGTCCCTGTTACGATTGGTAGAGCATTTTGGACTAAGAAGCAGTTCATAGTAAATTTACTGTACTGCTTTAAGATTAGTATAGAAGCATGGTTCTTCTCCTTGTGCAAGCTATGATTGCTTGTGATCATCTAGAGATGTGGTTGCATGCCAATAAAAACTAACGGGTTGGATACTGAATTGTATGGGCTGAGAATACAGAGTCAAGAATTCTACAGTTCGTCAGTGTTGAGTATTTTGATCATCATGTAAAGCATTTGCCTCGTTTATAAAAAATAAATATATAAAGCCTTTGCCTTTGCAATCTTGGCCCACCAGTTGTTTCATAAAGCTGCAACAGTGTGACTGCGAGGAGAGTTTCAGTTGCAATCTGAAGGCGACTGCGTTAGCGACACCACTATTTTTGCGCTGTCGCAGTGGGGGCTGCGGGCCTGCGACAAGCGCCATGCCGACAGACCATGCGGATCTTAGTATAGAAGGTGCTTCTGCAAAATCTGGCTTGTAGACATTCGACAGCGGGAGGTAGATATTTTCTTTAATTCTTGTTCTACATGACTAATGTCATTGCTACTTGCTCCCTCGGAGGGAGTATATATTTGTGACCTACAAATGACCAGATACCAAAGCATGATCACTAGTCCATTTCATTCTTAGGGTTGATTATAATTAGGCTAAAGAACTTTGTGGCGTGGCTTAGTGGCACAGGCAAAGAGCAAAAGCACATCATTTGAACTATAGAACACACATCTCATCGCACATGTATGCTGTTATTATCTCGCCATTTGAACCATAGCACATGTACTCTGTCAACCTTCCAGAACTTAAATTTGTGGCCTTTCACTCATAAATATGATGATAAAAAAAAGGGCCACTCCATCTTCGTCGGCAAGCTTTATAAGAACCACACCATTCGTAAGCACAACTCTGAAATTGGTGTGGTCCAATACACCCTTGACAACATGCTCCTTTAGTACATGTGGCTACCAGGTATCCGTATTTGAAGAACTATGTATTCACTACTACAAATCCGATCACTATTGACCCCTCATCGCAGACCGACCACTGACCACGTGTCATTGATAAGGGTCATCACTGACCGCCAACAAAGTGGCGTCAGCGATGATTGTCGAGGGGCTAATCTAGCCACTCATCACAGACCGGCTAATTTTAAGTCGGTCAAAGATAATTGATTAATGAGTATACCTAACCCTTATTCATCACTGGTTGTTTGCTATGTGAGATGTTTATAGTGGTTGGTCAATGATGTATGTTTTTTTGTGTGTGTATCACTTCAGACTTAGGCGTCCCAAATTCATTTGATCACCCGCTTTGCCTCCTCTCCCTCGATAAAGTGACCCACTAGCTGGCCCGACGCTGATTCACCTCCTCGCCATTATAAATTCCCACTGGCACCCTTCACAAAGCCAAGGTCTTTCCTGCTGCAACCCATTTTTCGCAAACCTCACATGAATCAGGCCCAAAATTGCCATGGTGAGGCTCCTCCCGACCAATCGTTTCACGTACTCATTCCAGCACCTCCCAACCGTCATAGTGTCGTACGATTCCTCGAGCTGGACGAATGAGGTGAGGAGGCTTTCGGTTGGAGCTCGTCGGAGGAGGAGGTGCATGGCGACGATGTCTTGGTTCCCCTCCAACCATGGGAGGAGGAGCGATACCTCGCCGTCGAGAAGGCCGATGATGAGTCCATCACCCCCCTTCTAGCCGACCCGCGCGTGGTGGAGGAGCACCTCCCTGCCGATGCGCAACTCTCCGCCGACGATGGAATGCCGGTGCTGAAGAAGCCAAGGGGAACCCAAGATGGTGAGGCATCAGGCTCCAGAACCGCACCGATCGTGCATGACATCTCCTCTGACGAGGAGGATTAGCATTATGTCTCATTAGCTGCTTTTAGCCTATCTATAATTAATGTCGTTGCAACTTTAGTACGATGTTTAGTTATGAAGTGTTATGTATAATTACTCACTCTTATGTTTGTAATGAATTTTCATCTGATGATTTTTCTATCTTAAATACTTTATATTTTTGTTTGACTACATAGTTAAATTGCTCGTTTGTTTGATGAGTTAGCATTAACAGAGAAGTTAGTACCCCCTCTGTTTTTATTTACTTTGTATATTAGCTTTGACCTAAGTCAATAAAATTTGAACAAGATTGTAGAAAACAATCTAAACTTCCACATTAACAAATATATATATATATATATATATATATATATATATATATATATATATATATATATATGTATGTATGTATGTATGTATGTATGTATGTATTCAATGATGATTCTAATGGTATTTTTTGTATAAACCTGGTCAAAATTTACAAAGTTTGAACAAAACTAATATGCGAAGTAAATAAAATAGAAGGAGTGTCTTTTTAGAAGGGAATGAAGAAAAATTGATCTACCAAGACAATGTGTATACCATCATAAAATATAGAACAGTAATCAGTATGATGAAGTCGATCCGATTGATTAGAGACAACAAAACATAGTATTTCAAAGTGGTTTGGGTTGACATGGTGGCTCGGGGCGTACATGAAGAACCCACTCAAACGTCCTATGTGTATAAGTAGTAGTATCATGTAACAGAATTGCAACTTCGATTGCTAGTTATGCGCTCTACTTGAACATAAGCGCGGTCTCGTGTTTGAGGTTTTTCTTTACAATATTTTCTTCCTCCTATTGGAAGGTTGACATTTGGGCCCACTAGGTTTAAGCCTACGAAATGCTTGGTCAACATAGTGAAAGTGCTAATGGCACTTAAGCTATATTTTGGTGTGATGACAATGTGGTTAGTTGAACTAATATCGGTTGCTAAAGTTTATCTCAGATTATTGGTTCTAAGCGCCCGCGATGGAGATGTGCGACCCCCATTTCAAAAAGGACAAAGGCGTGGTCTTTCGACGCTTCGAAGGTTTAGTTTTGGTTTGCTTCGAGTCGTAGGAAAGACCGCACTATTAAGAGGGGTCCGTGTGGACAAATGTTGTGTGGGAATGTCTTTGCTGAGCCTTACTCTCTTACCCTTCCCACTCCAACCACCTCATATGAACCTAGTGTGTGTGCTGTGGTACTCAGAAAGTTGCAACAGTAAGTTACTGGGTACCCCGTGCGCACGAGGTCTTTTGACCCCCGTGCGCACGGGGTACTGCATAACTCTCTGGATACCCGGTGCGCATGAGGTCTTTTGACCCCCGTGCGCATAGGGTGGTGCGATTGTCTCTGGATACCCCGTGCGCACGGGGCTGACTTAGCTCGTGTGCACGGGGTCCAACGGGCAGAAATCCCCACCCTCACATGAACAATATAAAAAGGCCTTTCTTCCTCCTCCAACCTTCAACCCTAATGTCTTGTTGAGCTCCACCATTACTACACCCCATTTTGCTCAATACTCTCAATCCCTCCACTGAAACTTGTTGAAACTTTGGGGATTTGGAGAGCAAGACCCGATCTACAACTTGACCAAACCAAATCGCGTTCCCCGCAACATTTCTTCCCCATTGACTTGTTACTCTTGGAGCTTGGGCTCCTAGGCGGTTAGAGGTTCCTCCGGAAGCTTCCTTGCTTGTGGTGTGCTCCGGAGAAGTTTGTAAAGGTGTGGTGGTCGCCTTCAAGACCAACCCCGAGTGGTTCGAGGCTCATCCGTTGGGGGTGACTCGAAGGAGAATACGGTGAGCCTTTGGTGGCATTCCGCAAGCTTTGGCTCCAGCACCGCTCCAAACGGAGATTAGCTCGTCGCCAAGGAAGAGTGAACTTCGGGTTAAAATCCACGTCCTCGTCTCACTTGTGGTTAATCCTTTCCCGCACCTTTCTTAGTTGTTGTATGCTTGTTGGCTTGCTAAGTAGTTTGTTGCCTAGCTTTTCTTCTTGGAGCTTGCTTGTCATATAGGTTGCATTCACCTAGTTGCATATCTAGTGAACTCTTTTATCCTCTAAGCCTTAAAATCTACAAGAAAGATTAAAATTTGTAGTCTCCTATTCACCCCCCTCTAGTCGACCGTATCGATCCTTTCACATAGTCAACTACTAAGAATCATTAGAAGGGAAATGTATGATATCCTAGGAATAAGTTGCCCGAAAAATGGTTTGGGGGGCAAGTTGATTTTCGTAGCCATAAGATTGAAAAGGACAGGGTCAAGTTCTTCCTTCATCTGCTCATCTTTTTCCTATAACCGCCACATCCAACCCAGGATGGTCCGCCTGATGCCGTCGCCAACGACCGACGACGCTCCCAAACGACCGTGGCAAATTGCTATTTTGACCACTGTCAACCTCTTACTAGCCTTCACGAGAGACGATGCAAACTGTGTCATCTTCGACTACGGCTCGTTATCGACCGAATTGGTGCCACTTCCTGGTCAATGCGCACTTAAGTAGCACCCCACCTCGTCTTTGATTTTGGGGATGAGGATTGGCTCACGGATCCTCTAGCCCCCTTTCGGACATGGACATGACCCTAGAGGAGACTACGCAGATGGACAGTGCCCTAGAGCAGTAGATCTGGGCCCACACTCCCGCGCCCGCCGTCGCGGACGAATGGGCGGCGGTGCTTCGAAATGGCTGTGGCAAATTGCTATTTTTACCAAACCGAATTATCTACCTCCGATTAGGCTCCACGACGCGAGCTGTGTCCTCTCTGGCTGCGGCTCGTTACCGATCGAATTGGTGCCATGTCCTCGTTAATGGCAAACCCAGAGGAGCACCCATCGTCTTCAATTTTTTTGGGGGGTGGGGGGTGGGGGTGAGGAGGAGCAGCCCGCGGATCCTCTGCCCTCCTTTTGGGATTAGGTGGATGTGTCCCTGGAGGAGGCCACGTAGATGGACGCCGCCCTTGAGTAGCAGATTTGGGCCCCCGTGCTTATGCTTGTTGTCGCGGACGAATAGCTGGTGATACGTCTCCAACGTATCTATAATTTTTGATTGCTCCATGCTATTATATTATCTATTTTGAATGTTAATGGGCTTTATTTTACACTTTTATATCATTTTTGGGACTAACCTACTAACCGGATGCCCAACCCAAATTGCTGTTTTTTTGCCTATTTTAGAGTTTCACCGAAAAGGAATATCAAACAGAGTCCAAACGGAATGAAACCTTCGTGTCGTGGATATAGGACACGGGTATCCTCATGGAGGTAGGCCGCGGCCCATCATGGGAGGTGGCCCAGCAGGCCGACTTAAACAGTTTGAATAAGACCTGGATTCCTATCTGTCGTGTAATAGAAAAGAGACTAGTCCTAATCCTACTAGGACTCTACATGTAAGCCAGCCCCTTCAACTTATATAAGGAGGGGCAAGGCTCCCCAAGGAAAAAAGGTTTATACAGACAAATCAATAGCTTTTGAGATAGAGGTAGCGAAACCTCGCCCTTGTAACCGTGAGCATCATCATCATCAATATGAATGAAGCATGATGTAGGATTTTACCTCCACCGTGAGGGGCCGAACCTGGGTAAAACATCGCGTCTCTCGTCCCGCTCAACCCCTTTCAAGCTACCACATAGATGCGTTGGCCTCGCGACTAAGTCCTGACACCAAGGACATCTGCCGTGATAATTCCACGATAGTTGGCGCCCACCATGGGGCCAGCGCACGGTGGATTTGAGTTCTTGAAGGGCAACTTCGAAGGGCTCAAGGGATACGCTGTGGGCCGGATGACCAAGAGTCGTCGCGGCAAGCTCTACATCGACGATGAAGGCTGGGGCCCCGAGGCCGGCTCAATCGAGTACGGGTACCGGGTCCCCTTCGGCGGAATTCATGTCTTCATCGGCCAGATCGGCGAGTCAGGCCCTAAGCCGGACGTCCACCCCAACCTCGTCGAAACGGCTCAGCGCGCGAGGACCACCCGTGTTCAATCTGTCGTGAAGCATGCTTTCGTAGGCTGCGTCCACGAGGGTGAATACTCTGAAGGATCGGTGGATGGCGATGAGACGGCCGTCTGTTCTGATGCTACATCATCAACGGGCGAGACGGACTCTTTGTATCAGCTGCAGGATGGCATGCTCGGGGCCTGTTCCGATGGCAGCAGTATTCCGGACCCCCTTGAGCCGCCGAATTGGGCCGGAGTCTTCATGGCAGGAACACAGCCCGAGCAGAACTCCACAACAGCAGCAACAACAACTACCGGGTCGGCCGCAGCCGGGTCAGGAGACCCTGTGCGCCCCCGGCTCAGATTCTAATGGACCTCACGGATAAAGCCCAGCATGAAGCAGAGGTGGCACGCGTACGTGAAGAGATGGTACAAGCTAAAGAAAATTTAGCAGCAGAGGAGGTCGGGATGGCAGCGGAGCGGGCGGCTTTGGACGTTCGTGCTCAACAGCTTCAAGCGGAGACTTTCCGGCTCTCGGTGGATCTGAATGCGTCAAACGAGGTCATGAGAAGAAGGCATTAGAAAACTCAGTCACGTCTACCTCTGATGCTCGATCCTAGGAACCTTTTTCATACACCCGGGGCTGGGGCAAGCAACCCGCCGGAGGCAAATCGGTTCACGACGCCCGGAGCACCGGCTCAACCACGCGCCATGGAACCACCTTGTGTACATACCGCTCCGCCTCATTATGTACCAACACCGCCGGGTCACTTCTCCAATCCCTTGGAAAACCTCATTGTAGCGTCGACTCGTTTGGCGGCTCTCCCAATGGAAGGCGACTCGCCGGCGGCAATCGAAACGCGAAGGGTGAGAGAACTTCTTCAAACAGCTCTGGCACAGCAGGATGCGTACTCCTACAGTCGAGACATGATCCATTCAACTCCTCGCCCGAGCCGGAGCCCAAGCTACAGTAGGCATATGGACTCAGCTGACATGTCAAGCAATGCTCAACGCCGCAACCGGCCTCACATGCATGAGCCGGTATAGGCTGGAGCCCTTAACTTGGCGGATCAGGAGAGGATCCGGCAAGAGGCTGAGCGAGCGGTTCAACTGGCAGCGGAGCATGCGGCTCATTAGACTTTTCCGGCTTATCCAGCAACCTCGGTTGAGGCAGGAGTGGCCACAAGAACCGCAGGTGTCCCTTGCCTGGTGCCGGCCATACATAATGAGCGTTTGTCAAAGGACTTCAAGGGGCCTCGTAAGGTGCCTAATTACACGGCCGACTTGTAGCCTGGGGCTTGGATTGAGAGTTATGAGATGGCTATGGAGTTGTTGGAGGTCAGCGACGCGGCAATGGCCAAGTATTTCACTATGATGTTGGATGGAACAGCTCGTACTTGGTTGAAGGGGTTGCCACCCAATTCTATCGGCTCATGGGCGGAGTTGAAGGCCCGGTTCATTCAGAACTTCAAAGACACATGTAAACAACCTATGTCGATTGTGGACCTGACTAATTGTAAACAAGAGGACGGTGAATCTACAACCCATTGGGTGCACCGGGTCAAGGAGATAATACATTCATCTGATAGGATGGATGCCGGCTCAGTAGTCTTGATGTTGGAGAAAAACTGCCGTTTTGAACCTCTGAAGCAGAAGTTGGGGCGGCTCAAGCGTGAATGCAATGACATGGGCCAGTTGATGGCGGCTCTCGTCAAGTATGTTGATTCTGATAGTACCAAGGACCCGGTGTCTGAAGAAGAAAAGACAAGGAAGGGAAAGAAGAACGACAACGGCAAGGGTCACCAGCATAACCCGGCAAATCAAGGAGGTAATAAACATAAGGCTGATGAATTTGTCGCTAACACCAATGCGCAGGGCGGCAATCAACGACGCAAGGGCAGGCAACCCCCTCGGTCGGGCGGGTCAGGTCCCACCCTTGAGCAACTATTGAATGAACCTTGTCCAAGACACGACACCCAGGAGAATCCAGCCACCCACCTGTGGAAGGATTGTACAATCATGAAGGCGTTTAAAAATTCAAATGCATTTGATGAAGGTCACGGCCCAGGCGGCGGCTCAGGTGGGGGTGGTTTCCATGGCCCGGGCGCCGGTTCAGGTGGAGGGGGATTTCACGGTCAGGGCCATCCAGGTAACCAGGGAGGTTATAATCCACAACCCGGCCAAGGTAATCGGCAGCAACAGTCCGGATATCAGAGCAACCCAAAACAGTTAAATAGTGGGCAATACCATGTGTTCACCACTAGCTTATGTAAGAGGGACTATGGAGGAGTTTTGTCGACGTGAGCATATTTGGCTTGATGTTTCTTCTGTAGCTCATCCTCAATCCAATGGTCAAGTTGAGAGAGCAAATCAGGAAATCTTAAAAGGTCTCAAGCCCCGCCTTATGGTTCCCTTGCAGCGAACGCCGGGTTGTTGGGTAGAGGAATTACCCTCGGTGCTGTGGAGTATCAACACCACACCTAATAGGTCTACAGGTTACACACCTTTCTTCATGGTGTATGGAGCAGAAGCAGTGTTGCCTAGTGACATCCGTCATGACTCGCCCGTGTGGCGGCTTATGTTGAAGCTAATAATGAAAAAGCCAGACAGGATGCACTTGACTTGTTAGATGAGGAAAGAGACTTAGTAGTGGCTCGATCAGCAATTTATCAACAGGACGTGCGCCGTTATCACAGCCACCGGGTTAAGTCCAGGACTTTTCAAGAAGGCGACCTGGTGCTCCAGCTCATCCAGGATCTGTCAGATGCACACAAGTTATCCCCACCTTGGGAAGGACCCTTTGTGGTCAGCAAGAACTTAAACAACAGGTCATATTACCTCATTGACGTTCGAGAGCACAAAGACTCACGTAAGTTGGAAGAGGAGACCCGTCGGTCGTGGAACATTGCTCAACTTTGGCCATACTACACCTGAGCCACCGGCTCTCATCATGTACATACTTTAACGTTGTATATACTATGATAAGTAATAAAGCAGGACCATCGGTCTCTTTTATTTTAAAGATTACGCATCTTTGTTGTTTTTTACTATTTTCAAATGACTGTTAAGGAGCTGATCATATTTGAATCAAGTCTAACCTTTTTGGTCCGACTTATGATCGTATTCGAATCTAGCTGCAACTATCATGGTCATTTAGGAGCTTACTGTTCAAACATAGGTCGTATTCGAACCAAAGAGAACATAGCTGTCGTAACCCTCTTGATCGGCTCAAAGCCAAACTCACTAAGGGGCTTCTTGATCGTATCCGAATCACAGCTTAACCCCTTTTGGGCCCGATTTGGACCGTACTCGAATCAGGGTCGTTAAAAACCTCTCAAGGTCATTTGGGGGCTTCCTGTTCAAACATAGGTCGTATTCGAACCAAAGAGAACATAGCTGTCGGTACCCTCTTGATCGGCGCAACGCCAAAGCCACTGGGGGCTATATGGTCGTATTCGAACCTTAGCTTAACCCCTTTGGTCCGGTTTACTGATCGTATTTGAATCAGAAACCCCCAACCTTTAATTACAAGGTTAATTTTGTTTACCACCTATTTTTGCTTTATTGGTTTTTTGTTGTCTCAATTTCACAAATAATCAGCATGGTCTTTTTACCGGCTGGACTCTTTGACAACAAGCCGCCAGGGCATGATAATCATTCTGTATTCAGAAGCATTGACTTCTCAAAAAGACTGGATTATCAACTTCATCGCCCGGGTCATTTAAGCCGGTGGTTCGGAGATCAAAGGTACATGTATGGCTATTGTTTACGAACAGTTTCCTTCTGTATTAATCAAAGGTTATTTCAGCCCTGTTCCCTTTTTTACGTCCGGTTCTGTTTTCTATTATGATAAAAATATTGGCCATAAACCGGGTATTCTGACCCGTTTGGTATTAAGCCGCCAAGCCAGTTTTTTTCCTTTTTATCTACAGGAACGGAATTGAAGTATTGCAGGGACAACCATAAATATGATGCATATATTAACATCAGAAAGTACAGAGTAACACACGGTGTCTTATGCGCGATGGCATAGGCAGAATACGTAGTGTTTTCAAAACTAATCTATTACAAGGCTTTTACAAGCCCATGAAGATGGTCATCACTCCTCCCTCGCTAGTTAACCGTCCTCTGTTGATTGAAAGCTGGGTTTTGACCAATCGAAACCGTTCACGGCAATAAATTCTGCTTCTTCGTCAATCAGGACGGCCGGATCAACTTCCGGAGCAAATGTATGTTCACGAACAGGCGGGATTAAATCTGTCACCTTGTACGAGGGAGTTGCCATCTCCTTATTTTCCACATCAAAACCCGGCTGATATTTGTCAATATTGGTTTCATCTCCAAGAATAGTCGCCTGAGGTCAAACTCCGCGCACGCAAGCCATGAAGTCGTCTTGTTCAAAGGGAGATCTATCTTCCTTCACGGTAGGATACCCTCTGGCTACATCCGCCGGGTCTAGATCTGGCACCCAAGCCTTGGAGCGGCTCAGGGCAGTCAAAGCTCCGGCTCTGGCACAGGAGCGCTTGACTTCTTGGAACCTGGCGGGCAATATTGATAGCTTATTTAAAACATCGCTGAGCCAGTTGGGTCCTTGATTGGCAGGAGAGATAGCTGCGAGTGCTCGTTGTGCGCCAATGTACAACTGCTCTACTAATGTATAGACCGCCTTCAACTTAATCACGTGGTCTTGACTCAAATTCTTGCTTCGAGGGCCTGCATATGTTTTGAACACGAAGGGTCAGCCAACAGCTTGCAGTCCGGGTCAAAAGAAGGTAAAAAAGTCAGTACAGATGGCTTACCAAAGATGGCGGACACCATTTGTGACACCCGGTTCTTTAAACCGGTCAGCTCAGTCGTAACCTCTTCAAGGGCTCCTTCAGCCTTCTCGGCACGTTGTGTCAGAAGCGTCTTTTCTTCAGCCCAGGTTTTCTTCTTGGCAGTAAAGCTGGTTTTTAATTTTTCCGTCTCAGAGAGACTTACTTGCAGTTTGGAGTCAGCAGACTTGATTTCTGCCTCCTGATCCGCCAGCCGGGTCTTCGCATCAGTTAATTGCGAGCTCAGTTCAGATAAGGCATTCTGCAAAACATACCCAGATGAGTCAAGATTTTAGTTAAGGTTCAAAAGTCAAGATTCAAAGTCTCAAGTACTTTGCATTGCAAAACCACTTGACACTTGGGGGATAATGTATGCCAAAACAATTTCTTATGACTCTAAAACATACTTTAAGTCCCAAGTACTTTACAAAGTAACAACACTTGGCACTTGGGGCCTAATGCATGCTATTCAGCAAGTTTCTCAAGGTTAAGCCGGATTACAAATGTTTTTTGGGTACGGTACAAGACAATTATGAAAATTCAAAGTATCGGCTCATTTATGGTCAAGTGAACCGGCCCTTGGGGACTACGGATGAAGCTTTGTTCTATTTTATTGAACTCCAGGAAAATCTAAAAGGTAAAAGTCTTAGCCTATATTATAAAGTCTGCAGATCATTCTGGTTCTCTCATAATCTGAAGACTTGGGGGCTGGCAGAATATAAGTAAGCTGGAAGAACATACCTCGTATTTCAGCTGCAACTGCTTGACCATTTCGATCTCTGAGTCACGGCTGGAGTGCACATGGCTGAGATAACCAGATAATATGTCGTTGGCATTCAGATGGTCATAGTGTGAAATATCAAAACGCACTTTCTGTTTCTCCAACGCCTCTTGTTTCGTCATGTGACGAGCCAACACGGTGGGATTTCCCGGCTCAATAAAGCGGTTCCCGGTGATCAGAACGTCTTGCGCAGACGGTGATGGCGGGTTGGCCGAGCTGGATGGTCCGGTTGCAGAAGGATTCACGGTGGTATCATCAACTGACAACTCAGGAGGATTTACTTCATCATTGACAGGCGGGTCTTCTGGAGCTTCAGTTAATGGAGGGGAAGGTGGCCTTGCTGGTTCAGGTGCAAGGACTGGCGGGTCTTCCACCGGCTTAGTTACCTTGGCCTTCTTAGACTTAGCTTGACCACTAAGAGATATATTATATGACTGTTAGTATGAAGAGACAGTTTGAAAAACACGGAAGAAAGAGGATTTTTCCTTACCCAGGGGCAGTCTTGAAGGCCGGAAATTGGGTCTGAGACGAGTCGCCAGAAGAGCGAGACACCTCCTACAAAGATAAGACAAAGTAAGTAATGCAAGGGAGGAGATCCATTAACAGAAAGTCAAAGACAAAGAAATAAACCTCATTTTGGCATTTTTGAGGAGTCTGTTGAAGAATGGCAGGCGGTTCATCATCATTCCGGGTCTGACGACGGCTTTCATGTTGCTGCTTTTTCAAAAGAAAATGAGGATCTAAATAAGCCAAAGGGTGGGAAAACCTTACTTTCCGGGTTACGACTCGAAGTTTCTGTCTTGGCAAATGGGTTGAGTCGGAGGAAATAGTTACCTCTTCTTCCACGGCCTGACTGGCCCCTGTGTCTTCCTGGCAAAGATTAGTGTTAATAATATTGTTAAAAAGTTGGCCAAGGGAGTCAAGGGCTACCTCCGACTCAGAAGTATCATCAAGCTTCATCAGATCCTCAGCGGTACTTTTATTCTTCTTGGATCGCCGGGTCATTTTCTTAGTGTTGATAGCAGCGACTCTAGCCTTCTTGGCGGCTTCGTGGTCGTACTTGACTTTCCAGAAGTCAGATCTGGCCTGCATATGAATAAACAAAGACGAAAGATCAGACAGGTACTTAACACGACTGGGGAAAATACAAAGAAGGAGGTCAGAGAATTTTTACCTCTGGCGCCGGGTTAAGTTTGCAGAAGGGGTTTAACCCGACCTTACTGCAGTCTTCATATTTTCGGTTTACTAGAAGGGTTGACATTGCAACAATATCCTCTTCAGGTAATTGGACGGAGCTGTGACGAAGAGAGTCATTTGGGCCTCCGCCATATTCACGCATCAGTTTTGATCGGCGGCTTAGAGGGATAACCCGCCATGCGACCCAGCAACAGGTCAAGTCAACTCCAGTTAAGCCATTCCCTAATAAGGCGTTAATCCTTTTGATTGATGGGATAAGCTTCTTGTGTTCGGCAACAGTAACCTTGTCAGGGAGCACGAATTTGGAGTCAAGACGCTCGGTGCGATAACCCGACAATGGCTTCTCGTCTGCTGGTGAAGTGTCTTGACAATAGAACCAAGTCTGGTTCCAGTCTTTTGGATGACTCGGTAAGACTATAAGGGGGAAGACAACACCTTGTCGACGCTGAATGGAGATGCCTCCAAGCTCCAAGCTAAGGTCGTTGGTGCACTCGTTCTGCCGGTTCAGATAAAAATACTCTCTAAAGAGTTCCACGGTCGGCTCTTCCTGAAGGTACACCTCACAGAGCACTTGGAAGTTGCAGATATTGGATATGGAATTGGGCCCGATATCTTGAGGGTGGAGTTTGAAAAAATGAAGGACATCTCTGAAGAACTTTGAGCCGGGTGGTGAAAAGCCACGGTTCATGTGGTCAGTAAAGACAATAACATCACCATCTCTTGGATTGGGCCGTTCTTCGTCCGGGTCAGGTGCACGGTAAGACATGACATTTTTTCCTGGCAAAAATCCCATGGAGAAGAACTCCTTCAAATGTTCCTCATTTACGGTTGAGGGAACCCAGTTGCAGACAGTCGGCGCCTTGGACGGCATGGTGTTCAAAAGCGTACTGAAAGGGAAATGACATGCCGGTACAATTCAATAAATATGGTGAAAGTAAAAGATGATACAGGGGAGTAATGGTGGCTTAATTAAGGGCTAATGTCATATAAGGAAAAGCAAGCCGGCACAGTAAGCCACCATGACTACAGACATTTGAGAAATACCGGCGACAGAATTGGTTAAGTATGGAGACAAACAGGTTTCTTAACTTCTGGATATTACTATGGATCAAATGGCCGTTCAAAATGAAAAACTTCCTAGACCTAAAAATATAGCCCAGATAAGTTCATCAGCTCTAAGAAGATATCTGTGCAAAGGAAAGGGATCTGCTAACATCTAAAATGGGTGTAAAACCACTACCGCATGAACTAGGTGATCCTTTTTGATCAAGAGAGGTTGTGGAAGAGGAACTACCAGAAAGGTTCATGATGAACAGTGAAGAACACCAATGAACTCGCAAACCCTAATGCAGATCTAAAAGTTTGAGAAGACAAGAACTTACGGATGCAGATCTGTTGTGGAGGGTCGTCGCCGTTTCTCTGGACAGTTCAGGGTGATGCAGCGGCCGAGCTTGAGGATGACGATGAGCGCTGCGGCGGCGGTGGAGCTCGAGCGACAGGAGGGTTGCGAGAGGAAGAAGAGAGAAGAATGAGAAAAGGCCGGGGCGTGCCTATTTATAAGGAAAGAAGCGAACAGGCGGGCGTGAAAATCGAGGAAGACCTAAATAATGGTTATCCAACTAAACGGACGCCTCGATTCTCGGGAGGCATTAAAAATGAAGATCTGTTGAGAGATGACGTCATAAAAGTTTCTTGTGTTTTCAAGAGATGACGTCATGGCGGGTTACAAAAACCTCTGCGAAGATAAGAAGATGGATTTTGTCTAAGTGTTGAAGATTGACAAAGAACAAAGTTCAAAGTCAACCTAGGGCCTAATGTTGGGGATATAACTATTAGTTATGACCCGCCCAGGAGGGGCCGGGTCAGCCCCAATGGCAGGTCACAAAGGAAGCCCAGTAAACATTCAAGGCGATGGTTTGTTAAATCTTATAGAAGGCCTAAAGGCCTAGAGGCGGCTTAAGGCCCAACATTGTAAACCGCCGTATATAAGGAAAGACTTGTAAAGAAAGGCATGTAAAAGAAGTCACCGAGCCGGACACAATTTATGAGCCAGCCGGGACTCTGTAGGCCACCATGCGTCAACCCGTGTATATAAGGGGATGACCCGGTGGCGGCTTAGGGCAAGAAATAAGAGATCGATAAACAAGCCGGCGAACTAGCCTCTTGGTAATCGAAACCCCAGCAATACCAACACAACTAGACATAGGCTTTTACCTTCATCTTAAGGGGCTGAACTAGTATAAAACCTCTCGTGTCCTTTCTCCCGATTAACCCCTTTAAGCTTCCTAGTTGTGATGGCCCTACGACTAAGTCCTCTTGCTAGGACATCTGCCGTGACAATTCCACGACAGTTGGCGCCCACCGTGATTTTCTCAACGAACCTGATCCAGGAGACTTGGAGTGGGCGTCATGAAACAATCAAGGAGGCCACGAGGCAGGGGGCGCGCCTACCCCCCGGGCGCGCCCTCCACCCTCGTGGGCCCCTCGTTGCTCTACCGACGTACTTATTCCTACTATATATATCCACGTACCCCCAAACATCCAGGAGCGCCACGAAAACCTAATTCCACCACTACAACCTTCTGTACCCGAGAGATCCCATCTTGGGGACTTTTCCGGAGCTCTGCCGGAGGAGGCATTGATCACAGAGGGCCTCTACATCAACTCCTTGGCCTCTCCGATGATGTGTGAGTAGTCTACTTCAGACCTTCCGGTCCATAACTAGTAGCTAGATGGCTTCTTCTCTCTCTCTTTGGATCTGAATACAAAGTTCTCCTCGATTCTCTTGGAGATCTATTTGATGTAACTCTTCTTTTTGCGGTGTGTTTGTCGAGATCCGATGAATTATGGGTTTATGATCAAGTTTATCTATGAAAAATATTTGAATCTCCTCTGAATTCTTTTATGTATGATTGGTTTGTCTTTGCAAGTCTCTTCGAATTATCAGTTTGGTTTGGCCTACTAGATTGATCTTTCTTGCAATGGGAGAAGTGCTTAGCTTTGCGTTCAATCTTGTGGTGCTTGATCCCAGTGACAGAAAGGGAAATGACACGTATTGTATTGTTGCATCGGGGATAAAAATATGAGGTTTATATCATATTGCATGAGTTTATCCCTCTACATCATGTCATCTTACTTAAAGCATTACTCTGTTCTTATGAACTTAATACTCTAGATGCATGCTGGATAGCGGTCGATATGTGGAGTACTCTCTACTATTAAAGAAGAATCGAACGTCGTGATGGTTCGACCTCAAACCCGCACCAAGAAAATCGCTCGTACGATCCCACCTCCGTCCCTGGCTGTGGCAGTCTCGTAAAAAATCACACCTATCAAAACGCACGACGCGTCGTCATGGTTCGACCCCCTTTCCCATGCCACGATCCATCCACGTACGTAACAACTCAAAGAAAATACGAGCCGGTTGGAACCCACGAACCCAACGCACGACTCCACTCTTCACACAACTGTTCGCTCCTCCCCATCCTGAACTCTTTCCCTCCACCGGCACGCGCTTGCCGCCGCCCCACCTCCACCTCCGATTCTCCCTCACCCCATCACGCCCTCTCCCTCTCCCTACACCCGCCACTTCTCCTTCGTGACGTGTGGCCCAGCCACCGCTCGCCACCTCTCCCTCCGCTGCGGCCGACGGGGCCACGCTCCCATGCGCACTGCCGCAATGCAAGTCCACTGGGCCGGAGGGGTTCAAGGAGGAGCTATGCAGGCCACTGGAGCTTCTCCTCGGGGATCTCTGGCGGTGGGCGAAGGACCACTCGGATCTCCCCGCGCTGGTGGAGGTGGTAATGGACCTCGACCACACCCGCTCGCCCTCTCCCCTTCAGCCGACTTCCTCCTCTCCCACCGCCTCCCTCATAATCCCTTGGCACCGACACGATCGCATATTGGGTCGTTGTTCTCTACAAACATGAGCAGTTCTCGGTGCACCCAAGCGGCGCTGCCGACCGTAGCCTTCAATGCCTCCAGTGGACGTTGCCGCGCTCAGCTTCGGGGAGAGCGGTCGCATCCCACCACCACATCGGCTCCGGGCGAAAGCCACGCCGCCGGATCCCCCCACGCACCACCTCCTGCAGGTCTTCGTCCGTTAGGGGCCTTCATGCTTCCGCTGCTCCACTTGTTGCACGGACGCATCGGCTCAGGTTAGCACCTGTGTTGTGTCAGGCTTGAATAGGGTCTGCAAGATCCTCGGGGTGGAGGTTTTCGTTTCGAATTGCAAAGCGCGGTCTGGTAAGGATTCTGATGTGTATCATCTTCAATCTATTGGAGATAACACTTATTATGCCCAAACTTTTACTGTAGAACTAATGATTAACTCCAGCCGGTTATACTAGCAAACTAACGCCATACAAACGCCAGCTCCCTTTATTACAGTCTGCACCTCTCCAAGAATGAAATTAACTTGTGTGTTCTTAAATCTTTCTGGAAATTATTTGCATAAAACATTGTAATTTACCATTTGGATGAAAAAAGGGGACAAAAATAGTGAAATGTCCCCTTTAGACGAGCCCATTATTAGCCCTACAACTTGTGTACCTTGAGTGAATCAGGATTCACGAGGTTTACCATTAGAGTTTTTATCTATATAGCAAAGAGCTCTATATCCCACATACATTGTGCATTCACACACCACTACATCCTGGATCTACTTATTCTTCTTTTCTCCTACAATCCTATTTAGAGCATTTACCTTTTAGGTTAAATACAAGGCATTTGTGTGGTCCAGGATTGTATCACAGGAGAACTATACATAGTAGTCTGTCAAGACAATCTCATAGTTTTTGTTTTGTATGATTTTGTGAGCCATTTTAGCTATTTAGAGCTATCACATCTCTGTCAATTAATTTTGTTCTGCTCAGATGTGAAACTGCACATATTTAAAAATGTATCCAACATGAGACACTGGATATTGAGACCACCATGTGTTGTTACTTATTCTTTATGAACATGTACTAAATTTCTATTTTTTTTACAGATATTGGTTGCATATTTCAGTGGAATGGATATGTGTGCCAATTTGCATATTTTTAAATTTCTTTTATCTTCAACTTTGGAACATACGTGGTCACTTGAATAGATATTAAGGAAGATATAGCAGAGAAGGAGCTGGCATCTTCATGCCCTTCCAACTGGAGGTTAGTTCTTTACAATTTTATCCCTCAATTGAGATTCAAGTTCTCAATCATTGTAGCGTACTTGCTGGCTTCTAGCTACAATTTCATGGTGGTAGATACTGAATGTAGATTTTAAATTGTACAGACTGATTTAGAGTAGTTGACCTCTCGTGTTCTGAAGCCTTTTGATGTATGCTTCCATTTTGAAAGAATTGAAGCAATTGTTCCATGGAGTGAAATAACACTTTCATCCTCAAACAACAGGTGTCTCATTAAGTTTCTTATTCACCAATTGAAACATGTGTGAGTAATAGCACAACTAAAGTTGCTGAACACATTATTATAAAATGATAGGCTGGATTATCGTTTGTATGCATTCTACAAGGATTATTTCTTGTGGAATTAAAATTAGTTATCTATTTTTTAAGGATACTATTTGTGAAATTTTATCTGGCCAACTCTTTTTGTTAGGAAATGGAAGCGAGACTGTTGTATTTTCCCCTTGTAAACCAGCGATATGGGAGGACACCATTATTACAAATTTGAAGTCTGACTGTGTGTTATTGGCAAGATACCTACGTGGATGATATCGACAGCTCGATGGCCACAATGAACCAGATGTTGTCGACTACATGGAGGACATCTATAAGTACTACAAGGCAGCACTGGTAACTACAATCTTCCTCTTCAGCATGTCTGTTGAAGCGACACACAACTGTACTTTCAGTCTAAGATGAAATACGAGCACATAGCCAACATCACTTAATTACTATGCAATGGAACTTATGCTGACACAAGACAATATTTCTGTGATACCTCACTAATCTAAACTAAAGACTAACTAATTCGGAAATGAAGTAGACATGTTTCAAGTCCTTTTCAAGTCAAAGTGTTTAGTTTAGGTTGATGTACAGTGAACAAGAGTAGCATTGAGTAGCACACTTTTGCTTTCTAAAACTAGGGATACACATGCTCAGATTCTCATGCAACCATCCAGTACCATTTAGATGTTCTTGGCTCTTCCTGTAGACTTCAATACTTCACAGTGGATGTGTTTAGTTTCTTGGTTTCTTTTTCTCCTTTTCGCTGAATCTACCAAATTATCCTATGGCTAGAATTGTTTTTAGAACTTAATCTTCTAATTTTTTCCACGTGTTGCAATCTATCCAAGGTTTTCTCATGAAACCATCTGATTTGTTTCTTGCGCCTTCCATTTTTGTGTTTTCCTTAACCATCAGTTCATTTGATTCTGTATGACTGATCTCAATTGCCTGGTAAACTTTTGAATTTCTGGCGTTATCAAGGCAATGTCATTTTTCTGTATAATGACTTTCTTTTACAATTTATTTTGTAAGCACAGATTTCTTACCGAAAGATATTCTTCATATGCCCACTAACTGAAACGAACTTAGTCGCTTTTGACATTTTTTATTCCATGAAGAATACATAGTGTATTTCTTTCTTTCCTGCTGTCTCAGAGGAAGAAGAAAATCTCTGAATTACGTATGTGTTTGAGCTATGAGGGATGTCTGTTATGTCATTTATTCTCTTACAGGACATCTTAGCAGCTTAGCTTCTTGAAGTTATATTTGTAAAAAGTTTCATTTCGTGTAGGATTTTCAAGAGTGAGTTGTTTTCTGTGGCTAGAAAAAGAAACAATTGCAGTGAGATACTTGTATAATTCATTTGATGGCTCTTCTTTTCCTCAGGCTATTCTTTTCCTCAGGTTCTTATTGATCTCTTCTTTGCATGAGCTTCTGAACATACATCTAAAGCTTCTAAGAAGCAAATCCATACTCTAGCAATGACTTGCTTTCTGGTGTTTTCGTGGGAGAAAATTTTCAGAAGCCAGGTTGTGCTGGACATAGGTAAACCTGCTCATCTCATTTAACTTATATTCTTGTGAACTATTATAATATCCTCCTGATGCTTCATGTTATGTTTACACATGCCACTTTATGACAATGTGAAGATATACTACGCCAAGGAGCTAAAAAAGGCTCTGGTTTTATGAGTGCTCAGGCTCTGGTCTGACTTGTACAACAAATTTCAAGACTGGTCGCATGAGCTGAGCCAGAGCAAGAAACAAAGCAGTTCTTCTGTGAACTGAGGGAGCATTTGACATGTATCATGTATGTCTACACACACATTTAGATGGAATGTACTTATGTTCTAGGGCAAAATTATTTGTGCCTTATTTGATATCAAAGAAATCATTGGCATGTTTGTATGCTTCATTTATTATGTTTAAGCCATATTTACTAAACTTTTCTAGAGTCATTCCCATAGCACTGACAATGAATTCTAGAAGTTATGGAGTTAATGTTATTCATAAGCTATTTTTCATTTAACTTGATTCAGAACTTCAATTATGATACTGAGACTCCAAGCACAAAATATAAATGACACAATTAAGATTCATGCTTCTGTGTCCCGATATTTGTAATAAATAATAACGCTAACTGCTCTTCTATAAATGGTTCAAATTTATGATACCCTCTTTTTCAAATTGGTTATATTATCGATTTCTCATACAACTAAAAACCTATTTTATTACTTGTGTGATGTTTTCACTGGCCCATTCACTATACAACTTCAAATCTATGTAAAGCATCACATGTGTTTCCAATAGAATCTATTTATTACTTCTGTGGTGTTTTCACGGGCCCATTCTCTATACATCTTAAAATCTATGTAAAGCATCACATGTGATTTCAATAGTAATCTACTCCCTCTGTCCCACAATATAGGACATTTTTACAAATTATGTTAGTTTGCAAAATGTCTTATATTATGGGACAGAGGGAGCATTTATTAGTAGTGTGATGTTTTCATGGGTTGAACCACATTAAGCCATCGAAGGTTTGCCCCGTCTTTAGTACAAGGTAAAACAAATGGCGAAGTTGTTGTCACTTAGGAATGGAAATCATGTGCAATCAAGTTGGACACATATTTCTGATTTAGAACAACTGTCTAATGTGTGTTTATATGTCTTTTTATCATCCCATTGCAACACACGGGCATTCAACTAGTAGTAGTAGATGCAGAATCGTTTCCGTCTACTTGTCACGGACGTGATGCCTATATACATGATCATGCCTAGATATTCTCATAATTATTCGCTTTTCTATCAATTGCTCGATAGTAATTCGTTTACCCACCGTAATACTTATGCTCTTGAGAGAAGCCACTAGTGAAACCTATGGCCCCCGGGTCTATCTTCCATCATATTAATCTTCCAACACTTAGCTATTTCTATTGCCATTTATTTTACTTTGCATCTTTATTTCTCTTTATCATAAAAATACCAAAAAAATTATCTTATCATATCTACCAGATCTCACTCTCGTAAGTGACCGTGAAGGGATTGACAACCCCTTTATCGCGTTGGTTGTGAGGTTCTTATTTGTTTGTGTAGGTGCGTGGGACTCGAGCGTGATCTCCTACTGGATTGATACCTTGGTTCTAAAAAACTGAGGGAAATACTTACGCTACTTTACTGCATCACCCTTTCCTCTTCAAGGGAAAACCAACGCAGTGCTCAAGAGGTAGCAAGAAGGATTTCTAGTGCCGTTGCCGGGGAGATTCGCGCCAAGTCAAGTCAAGATTTGACTCCCGACAACGAGCCATTTCTGGCGCCGTTGCCGAGGAGTCTACTCACAAGTCAAGACATACCAAGTACCCATCACAAACTATTATCCCTCGCATTACATTATTTGCCATTTGCCTCTCGTTTTCCTCTCCCCCACTTCACCCTTGCCGTTTTATTCGCCTTCTCTTTTTCATTCGTCACTTTCTTGCTTGCCTTGTCGTTATGGCTAGTCCTCTATCTTCTCCGTTGTCTCCCAAGAATGAAGTTCTTAATTTTAAGCAAAGGGAGGGAGAAAATCTAAAAGACGCTTGGTATAGAATTTGCAATGCTCAAAATAGATCTACCAGGAAGCAATCTACTTCCATTCTTCTCCGCAATTTTTATGTAGGCACTACTCCTTAATACAGATATATTCTTGATACCATTATCGGAGGAAACTTCTTGGGTAGCCATACTTTTGATTCTTATAATGCTATGATAGATTTGTTTGGCTCACCACCTCTTTTGGTTAATGGAACTATGTTAACTTTGGAACATGTGATGCAAAGGCCTGAAATTATTGAGAATAAAGTTGCTACTATAGAGTTGATTGAGAATTTGGATAAAAAGATCCACAACCAAATTACCCAATATGGATCTAAGGTGGGAGTTACTCTGAAAAGTTTTAAGGAAAAAGAACCCATAGTTAATGAAAGAATAGATCAAGATTCTACTAGAATCGATAAAGTTGAGGGAATTATCACCAACTTGGGGTCCGCCTTTTCTTCCGTTAAAAATACTCCAAATCCTGCTACCAAAATTGGCAAGCTTGTTTATGTTCCTAAAAATAAGGGTGAATCCTCTAGTAACGAAACTGCGGATTTAAAATCAATAAGTGTTCATCCCAATCTTTTTGCTATCATTAAGGAACCATTTGCTACAAATGATTTTCTTGATTTTGTGCCTAGGAGTTGATAATTAATAAAAAGAAGGAAACTCCTAGGAATTATAGGTGTCTTATTGAAGAATTGCCCACCAAAGATGGCAATACCTAGATCTATCCTTGCTTTTATGCCTAGCTAGGGGCGTTAAACGATAGCGCTTGTTGGGAGGCAACCCAATTTTATTTTTATTCCTTGATTTTTGCTCCTGTTTAGTAATAAATAATTTATCTAGCCTCTGTTTCGGTTGTGTTTTTTGTGTTTAATTAGTGTTTGTGCCAAGTAGAACCGTTGGGAAGACTTGGGGAAAGTCTTTTTGATCTTACTGCAAAAAACAGAAACTTTAGCGCTCACGAGAATTGCTGGAATTTTTATTTGGAAAGTGATATTTAGTTAATTATTTTTGCAGATGATTAATAGATAAATTCTTCATGTCCATAAATTTATTTTAGAATTTTTTGCGTTCCAGAAGTGGTCGAAACCTACAGATTACTACAGACTGTTCTGTTTTTGACAGATTCTGTTTTTCGTGTGTTGTTTGCTTATTTTGATGAATCTATGGCTAGTAAAAGAGTTTATAAACCATAGAGAAGTTAGAATACAGTAGGTTTAACACCAATATAAATCAATAATGAGTTCATTACAGTACCTTGAAGTGGTGTTTTGTTTTCTTTTGCTAACGGAGCTCACGAGATTTTCTATTTTAAGTTTTGTGTTGTGAAATTTTCAAGTTTTGAGTAAAGATTTGATGGATTATGGAACAAGGAGTGGCAAGAGCCTAATTTTTGGGATGCCCATGGCACCCAAGGTAAAATTCAAGGACACCAAAAAGCCAAAGCTTGAGGATGCCCCAGAAGGCATCCCCTCTTTCGTCTTCGTCCATCGGTAACTTTACTTGGAGCTATATTTTTATTCACCACATGATATGTGTTTTGCTTGGAGCGTCTTGTATGATTTGAGTCTTTGCCTTTTAGTTTACCACAATCATCCTTACTGTACACACCTTTTGAGAGAGACTCACATGATTTGAAATTTATTAGAATACTCTATGTGCTTCACTTATATCTTTTGAGCTATATAGTTTTTGCTCTAGTGCTTCACTTATATCTTTTACAGCAGAGTGGTGGATTTATTTTATAGAAATAATTGATCTCTCATGCTTCACTTATATTATTTTGATAATCCTTTAGAACAACATGGAAATTTGCTTTTAGGAATAATATAAAAACTTTCATAGAAAGTGCATTGAATACTATGAGAAGTTTGATACTTGATAATTGTTTTGAGATATGGAGATGGTGATATTAGAGTCATGCTAGTTGAGTAGTTGTGAATTTGAGAAATACCTGTGTTGAAGTTTGTGATTCTCGTAGCATGCACATATTGTGAACCGTTATGTGACGAAGTCGGAGCATGATTTATTTATTGATTGTCCTCCTTATGAGTGACGGTCGGGGACGAGCGATGGTCTTTTCCTACCAATCTATCCCCCTAGGAGCATGCGCGTAATACTTTGTTTCGATAACTAATAGATTTTTGCAATAAGTATGTGAGTTCCTTATGACTAATGTTGAGTCCATGGATTATACACACTCTCACCCTTCCACCATTGCTAGCCTCTCTAATACCGCACACTTTTCACGGGTATCTCCTACCTCTTGAGCACTGCTTTGGTTTTCCCTTAAAGAGGAAAGGGTGATGCAGCAAAGTAGCATAAGTATTTCCCTCAGTTTTTGAGAACCAAGGTATCAATCCAGTAGGAGATCACGCTCAAGACCCACGCACCTACACAAACAAATAAGAACCTCGCAACCAACGCGATAAAGGGGTTGTCAAGCCCTTCACGGTCACTTACGAGAGTGAGATCTGATAGATATGATAAGATAATATTTTTGGTATTTTTATGATAAAGAGAAATAAAGATGCAAAGTAAAATAAATGGCAAAGGAAATAACTAAGTATTGGAAGATTAATATGATGGAAGATAGACCCGGGGACCACAGGTTTCACTAGTGGCTTCTCTCAAGAGCATAAGTATTACGGTGGGTAAACGAATTACCGTCGAGCAATTGATAGAATTGAGCATAGTTATGAGAATATCTAGGTATGATCATGTATATAGGCATCACGTCCGAGACAAGTAGACTGAAATGATTCTGCATCTACTACTATTACTCCACACATCGACCGCTATCTAGCATGCATCTAGAGTATTAAGTTCATAAGAAGAGAGTAATGCTTTAAGGAATATGACATGATGTAAGGGATAAACTCATGCAATATGATATAAACCCCATCTTTTTATCTTTGATGGCAACAATACAATACTTGTCGGTTCCCTTTCTGTCACTGGGATCGAGCACCGCAAGATTGAACCCAAAGCTAAGCACTTCTCCCATTGCAAGAAAGATCAATCTTGTAGGCCAAACCAAACTGATAATTCGAAGAGACTTGCAAAGATAAACCAATCATACATAAAAGAATTCAGAGATTCAAATATTGTTCATAGATAAACTTGATCATAAACCCACAATTCATCGAATCTCGACAAACACACCACAAAAGAAGATTACATCGAATAGATCTCCAAGAAGATCGAGGAGAACTTTGTATTGAGATCCAAAGAGAGAGAAGAAGCCATCTACCTAATAACTATGGACCTGTAGGTCTGAAGTAAACTACTCACACATCACCGGAGAGGCCATGGAGTTGATGTAGAGGCCCTTCGGGATCAATTCCCCCCTCCGGCGGAGCTCCGGAAAAGGCCCCGAGATGGGATCTCTCGGGTACAGAAGGTTGCGATGGTGGAATTAGGTTTTCCTGGTGCTCCTGGATGTTTGGGGGTACGTGGATATATAGGAGGAAGAAGTACGTTGGTGGAGCAATGAGGGGCCCACGAGGGTGGAGGGCACGCCTAGGGGGTAGGCGCTCCCCCTGCCTCGTGGATTCCTCCGTTGTTTCTTAACGCCCACTCCAAGTTTCCTGGATCACGTTTGTTGAGAAAATCACGTTCCCGAAGGTTTCATTCCGTTTGGACTTCGTTTGATATTCCTTTTCGGCGAAACTCTAAAATAGGCAAAAAAATAGCAATTTGGGATGGGCCTCCAGTTAGTAGGTTAGTCCCAAACTGTAACACCCCGGATATGATTTTCCCAATATGTATTCCAACTCTTGCCGTTTCCGGCGTTAAGTTATTTTATTTTCTCGGGTTCGGGTTTTGTCTCCGTGTGTTGTTGTCATTGTCATGCATCTCATATCATGTCATCATGTGCATTGCATTTGCATACGTGTTCATCTCATGCATTCGAGCATTTTCCCTGTTGTCCATTTTGCATTCCGGCGCTCCGTTCTCCTCCGGTGGTCATTTCTACCTTTCTTTCGTGTGTGGGGATTAAACATTTCCGGATTGGACCGAGACTTGCCAAGCGGCCTTGGTTTACTACCGGTAGACCGCCTGTCAAGTTTCATACCATTTGGACTTCGTTTGATGCTCCAACGGTTAACCGAGGGACCGAAAAGGCCTCGTGTGTGTTGCAGCCCAACACCCCTCCATTTTGGCCCAAAACCCACCAAAACCCTCTCCATCATCTAGAGCGTTCGATCACGATCGCGTGGCCGAAAACCGCACCTCATTTGGACTCTCCTAGCTCCCTCTATGCCTATATAAAGACCACTCCCCGAAATTTTCGGGCAAACCCTAGATCTCTCCCTCTCCTCGCGCGCCGGACACAATCCGCGCCGACGGGCATGTCCGACTTGCACCGCGCCGCCGCCCTGCACCAATAGCGTGCCGCCACGTGTCCTGGCGGGCGCCCACATCGCCGCCGACCGCGCGGGCCCTCCA